>NC_080832.1:6522500-6673315 GCF_030435755.1 Ochotona princeps | reverse complement strand
TGGGGAGCGGCTTCTGTCCTGGACGACTTTGATGACCGACCCATCCAATATGGCTTCAGCCGAAGAGTTGCTGGGGGCTGGGTGAGAAGGAGGGAGCGTTTATTGTAGCTTCGCCCGAGATCCTCACAGCGATGGCACTTCGGTCGCGGCTTTGGGAGGTGGTGTCGTTTAGCAGGAGCCGCGGTAATTACTGTCGCCCTGTGTCTCCCTCACGCGTCCCCATCGCCCACAGCGCGGTAATGGCAATGCCTGTCCCCGGCTCTGTGATGGCCGCGCGTGTGGCCACGCGGGCCTGCCGTTGGCCTGTGGCCTGGAGCGAGGGAGGGGCGGTGTCCCCGGGGTGACCCGTGCTGTCGCTTGCGTCTCTCAGGGTGCGGGCCCGCAGCCCTCTCGACCAGGTCCACGCCAGCCGTGACGCCCCAGGTGGACCCTCAGGAGAACGAAGCCGTGGCTCCGGAGTTCACCAACCGGAATCCCCGCAATCTGGAGCTCTTAGCGGTCGCTAGGAAGGAGCGGGGCTGGGGGACGGTGTGGCCCTCGCGGGAGTTCTGGCACAGGTAATTCCTGCCGGCGTGTGACAGCGCCTGACCTGGCTGCACCACAGTGCGCAGAGTGAGAAACCAGTCTAACATGCACAGGGCTGCTGCTGCAATGCCCGACAGCGAGGGCAGCCCAGGCCCGAGCCAGGAGCCAGAGTTTGACCATCCAGGGACTCCCACCTGCTGCCTCCCGCGGGTAGCCGGAAGCTGCAAGTGGAGCTGGGACTCAGCCCTGTCTCAGTGAGGGACCGCACTGTTCCAAGCAGCATCCTCATCGCTGTCCAAACGTTTGCTCTCTCCAGAGCACAGATTTTGGAAGGGGTGGGATTCAAGAAAGAATGTCAGAAGTCTTACTATTGGTTTTCATAAGTTATTTTACTAGAAAGTCTGAGTTAGGGAGAGACAGAGAAGTGTTCCACTGGTTCACTCCCCTAATGGCCGCAGTGTCAGAGCAGAGCTGATCCACAGTTAGGAGCCAGGAGCTTATTGCAGATATCCTGCCTGGATACAGCAACTTGGGCCATCCTCAGTTGCTTCCCCAGCCACAGGCAGGGAGCTAGATAGGAGGTGACAGCCTGAACACGGATCAGCACTCATTTGGGATGCTGGCACTTGAAGGAGGATTAGCTGTTGAGCCATAGCAACCAGCCCCTGTCTAGTCTTACCTATTTTATAGGGGCAGGAGTTTGAGGCTTAGGGAGACAGGATTAGTACTAAGTGGCAGAGCTAAGGTTCAACCTTGTTTTACCTGACCTCAGAACAGGACACTAAATCATGACGGTTAAAGGGAGAAGTTAAGAGAGGTTTTCCATCCACTGGCGCACTCCCAAGTGGCTGCAATGGACAGGCCAAAGTCAGAGCTGGGAACCCCGTCCAGGACCCCCCATGTGGGTGGCAGGTGCCAGGTACGGGGGCCATCCTCTGCAGCTTTTCCCAGGGAGTTGGAGAAGTGGAGCAGCCACGACACAAACCCCCGTATGGGGTGCCAACATCACTGAGCAACAAGGCCCACCCCAAAAATAGAATTCTTAATGAGGATAAAGAGTGACAACAAACAAATTGAAAATCATAACTAAGTGTTGTATTTATTTAGCAAACATTGGACCTGTATTGCTTACTAGGCATTGGTTGGAAGGAGAAAATAAAAGTAAAAGTTCTCTTTGTTCCCAGTCTTCAGTTTTGTAGGAGAGGGTGGGTAGGGGGTGATTGGTAGTCGGGGCTGGGGGCAGTTCACTTTTACAGTCCTCTGGAACTGGAGTCTAAAAAGCTGTGGGAACATCAACCTGCAACATCAACTTAATATGTGTGTGAGTCAGTTAAGTAACAAGCAGCCCAGGTACCCCCCGTTTTTCTATCACAACAGCCTTAGTAGAGGCTTTTGGAAAGTTGCAGTAGGAAATGACCTCGGAAGTTAGAGTCCTACGTCTTCATTGAACAAATGACTGAGACAAAGGTGGGCATGCTGGCACCCCCTGTCTAGAGTTGGCTTACAAGTTAAAGCTGCTTTTAGGGATTGGGATTGTGGCAGAGCAAATTAAGGCTTGTGGTGCTGTCATCCCATATCCAATTGCTGCTTCTGACCCAGCTCCCTGCTAATGTGCCCAGGAAGGCAGGGAATCTGGCTTCAGCGCCTGGGCCCTGCAGCCCCGTTGGGAAGGCCAGGCGCAGCTCCTGGCTCCTGGGCTCAGCCAGCCCCGGCTGTTGCAGCACTTCGGGAAGCGAATCAGCAGCTAGAAGAGCCTTCTCTCTGTGTCACTCTGCCTTTAAAATAAATGTGTTTTAAAATTGTTTTTAAAAAATACGAAAAAATGTTCATGACTTGTGAAAATCAGCTGAAACTCATTTTTCATTGTCTACAAAAGAAAGTTTTTTTGTAACAGGCATGCCCATTATCATGTTTTGTGTGTCACCTGCCTGTCACGGTTCCATAGTGCCTTCAGGTGAGCAGTTTGAAAGGACTGTGCTTTACAAAGTCTAAACTATTTACTGCCTGGCATTTCATAGGAAAAGGTTGTTGATCCACTCTAAAAAATTAATGGGGTTTTGTTTTTGCAAGAAATATTAGTAGAACCAAGAGTAGAGGCAATTTTATAAATCTTATGCGACCTATTTTGCATTAAAATCTTGGACTCTTAATTTAAATATTTTCTTTAAGTCATTCTTAGTATTTTAAAAGTTAATTTTTAAAATTTTATTTGAAATAGAAAGACATCTTCATTTGCTAGCTTTTTCCCGACATACCCACAGCAGCCACTGCTGCGCCAGGCTGAAGCACGGAGCAGGGGAACTCAGTCTGGGTCTCCCACTTAAGTGGCAGGAAGCCAGCGCTTTGGGTTTTAATTATCTGACTGTATTGGTGATTACCTTTTATAATTACAGTGTTTCCATTAATTGGGGCTTCGGGACAGTCTTTTTTTTTTTTTTTTTTAATAAGTTGGTTTTTTTTTTTTTTTTTTTTTTTTTTTTGCAAAGTCAGATATACAGAGAGGAGGAGAGACAGAAGGGAGGATCTTCCATCCAATGATTCACTCCCCAAGTGACCGTAATGGCCGGTGCTGCGCCATGCTGAAGCTAGGAGCCAGGAACTTCCTCTGGGTCTCCCATGAGGGTGCAAGGTTCCAAGGCTTTGGGCCGTCCTCGACTGCTTTCCCAGGCCCCAAGCAGGGAGCTGGATGGGAAGTGGAGCTACCGGGATTAGAACCAGCGCCAATATGGGATCCTGATATGTGCAAGGCGAGGACTTTAGTTGCTAGGTCACTGTGCTGGGCCCGAGGGGACAGTGTTGAGTGACAGAGTGCTACTTGAGTTACCCTTATTATTTGCTTTCACATTTAAATCTTTGTTTCTTCTTACATTTATTTTGGTGTTAGGAAGAAGCAGGTTTAGGTAGCAGCTTAGCTCTGCTTGTTCCTAGTCCTTTTTTGAAGTGCTTCTTTAAATAAAACTGGACTCTGTAGAAAGAGCCAATTCCTCCTTGTTGTTTCAAGCTAAGTGGCAATAATTGGTATGTTCTTACTGAGAATATTCTTTTTTTAAAAAAGACTTATTTATTTTTATTACAAAGTCAGATATACAGAGAGGAGGACAGACAGAGAGGAAGATCTTCCGTCCGGATGATTCACTCCCCAAGTGAGCCGCAACGGGCCAGTGAGTGCCAATCCGATGCCGGGAACCAGGAATCTCTTCCGGGTCTCCCACGTGGGTGCAGGGTCCCAAAGCTTTGGGCCGTCCTCGACTGCTTTCCCAGGCCACAAGCAGGAAGCTGGATGGGAAGTGGAGCTGCCGGGATTAGAACCAGCGCCCATATGGGCTCCCGGGGCATTCAAGGCGAGAACTTTAGCCGCTAGGCCACGACGCCGGGCCTGAGAATATTCTTGTAAAGGCAGAGACAAAGCACTTTTCTCAAAATCTGGATTAAGTATTTCGAAGTAAATGAACCGAACCCTGAGCCCTTGATGAATGTTAGCACCCGGAGCATTTGCCTTTGCATAGACTGTTTTAGGTTTCCTTGTCTTCTCATCCCTTTTAGGTTGCGAGTGACAAGAACTCAGCATCATGTGGAAGCACTTGTTGAGCACCATAGTGGCCAGGTGGTGGTCTCGGCATCCACCCGAGAGTGGGCTATTAAGAAGCATCTGTACAGCACCAGGAACGTGGTGGCCTGTGAGACCATCGGTCGGGTACTGGCCCAGAGGTGCCTGGAAGCAGGGATTCACTTCATGGTCTACCAGCCCACCCCTTGGGAGGCAGCCTCAGACTCGGTACTGGCGTTTTCACATTTTTACTTAAAAATTGTGCTAATTTTATTTTTTTAAATGTTATTACTATTATTTATAGAGTTGGAGAGTTCTTCCACCTGCTGGTTCATTCTCTCAGATAGTTTGAGCAGCCAGGGCTGGGCCAGGCTGAAGCCAGGAGCCAGGAGTTTCATCTGGATTTCCCATATGGGCACAGGATCCCAAACACTTGCGTCATCTGCTATTGCTTTTCCCAGGCCACTAACAGGGAGTTGGATGAAGTGGAACAGCCAGGACATGAACTGCAGACTGCAGCTTGAGCTGCATGCCAGCCGCTCTGTTGATTCCTGACATTAGACATACGATGATGGTTTCATGTGTGCTGCACAGTCCTCCCCTGCGGGGACTAGTATTCCCGGTCTAATACCCAAGTTGAGGCTGAGCTGGCCTGAGTCAGTGTGTGCCGGGTGTCAGTCCCAGGGTGACCGACTGTGGAGCCATCCTGCTCATGTAACATGAGGTGCTGTGGCCCTTGACAGCCCTGTAGGTTACTGTCAGTCTTAGGATATGTTGACAACCCAGAGCAGGCTGGGAGGTTAGTAAAAACCAATCGGTTGTCTATTTCTGTTTCCTGAAGAGTGAATGGTGTGGTTCTGACTTAATGGTTTCCTTCTTTTCTGATTTTCAAAACCAGATGAAATGCCTGCAGAATGCCATGACGGAAGGTGGTGTGGTGCTGCAGGAGCCTCGGCGGATCTATGAATGAGACACGGGCGCTGCTCGTGCCTGTCTGCGTGAATACAGAACCGAGAGCCGCTGCAGACACGGCCACCACCACAGGTGCAGCGGAGCAGCCCCGGGGCAGAGCCGTCACTCACGGGATGCAGGCCTGCCTTCTCCCCGGTGTGTTGTGCTTTTTTAAGTCAAGGTCTTAGTTCTTCCTCTCTTGGACATGAGAGAAATATTCAGAAGTTACCAACTGTAATTAACTTTGGCGGGACAAAAGTTTTTTTAGAAGCTATAAAATAAAATTACATTATGTCCTCTTATTTCCCGGTTATATGGAATTTTCTGTGCCTTGAGCTCTCTGTCACGCATCAGGTTTGCGGGTCTGTGGGAGGCCCTGGTACATCAAGGGCTGATTCCTGGCGGCCAGGGAAGTTAATGTGGACGTGGACAGGATGGTGTGTGCTACGTATTGTGAACCTGCCTGCCTGTAGCTAACGTGGCTGGGATCGTGGCGTCCTCGGAGAGCAGCCCCTAAATTCCACCCAGGTGTGAACTCTGGCTGGCAGACTGGAGAAGGGAGAGCAGGAGGCTCGGTCGGCTGGTCCATTCCCAGATACCTACAAGGGCCAGGAGTCTGAGCCAGGAGCCGGGGCTCAGTGCAGTGTCACATGGGCAAGGGTCGGGGTACAGACAACCCAGCGGGCCTTGCATCCAAGCACTCCCTAGAGGCCATGATCACCCTAACTGGTGACTTCATGAGGAGACTTCCTGCCCAGCCCACATGCCAGGGGGTCTTGGCAAATACTCTGTATCTTGTTTTAGAAATAAAATCCCTGACTGACGCTGAAGGGAGTGTTCAGTGTTACCTGAAATATTGATTCAACATGCCATGCAGTGGTTACCTTTTGATCAATAAGTATGGGTAAATATCTCACTGGGGACATTTACACCTTAAAGGCAAGATGCTGCTTGCTACACCTGCATGCCATATTGTCTGATGCAAGTCAGTTCGTTTCTGGTCCAGGTTCCTGCTAGCACCTCAGCAGCTGACTTCCTAAGTCCTGGGACGGGGCGGGGCAGGGGTCCTGCCACCCGAGCGGGAGACCCAGATGGAGTTCTGGCTTTGGTGGTTGTGTGGGCATTTGCAGATGAACCAGTCGATAGAGGATCCCTGCAAACGGGCACGGACATAAGCAGTCCATCAGCTAAGGATTTGGAAACCTATATTTCTCCAAACCAGGGGCCCTGGGGAAGTGGGCTGCGCGTGTGTGAGGATGCTGGTGGGGACACGAAGGTGGAGTGAGGAGCCTGTTGGCGTGGGGCGGCGCGGGAGGGCCAGCCCCGGGGAGCAGAAGGCGGGGTCGGCGGAACCTGCCCTGGCTTCCGTTGCAACTGCAGAGCTCCCATCCCGCTCAAGTCCCCTTTTCTCGTTGCCCGCGAATCTCCTTCCCTCCTGAAGGACCCAAGGGGTGGCCGAGCAGCCAGCTGGCTGGGCTTCGGCAACAAAGCAACCGTCACAATCAAACTCCCGCGCGGCAGGTGCGGGCGGTGTGCGTGGCCGCGAGGCGGGGCCGGGACTCCGCACGGAGAGCGAGCCCTTTAAGGCCCGCAGCGCGACGGAAGCGAGCGGGCAGCACGTGGCTGCGCCGACGTCCGCCGTCCGGCTGCGTAACCATGGACGTGGGTGCGGACGAGTTCGAGGAGAACCTTCCTCTGCTCCAGGAGCTCGTCCTGGGCGCCGACTTCGTGGGTAAGGCGCCCCGACACTGCGAAGCTCGCCTGTCGTCGCCAGGGGCCCGAGGGCCGGGCGGGGCTGGCAGGGGCAGGGCTGGCGGGCACCCGGCGCGGACGTTAAGCAGCACCTTCGAGGCCTCTGCGCGCACCGCGCTTGCTGGCCAGAGCTTCCGGGGCGTCCAGGTGCGACAGGTGGCTTGCTGTGCCTTCTGCCTGAGCCCGGTGCGCCAGCCACCCCCTGCGCTCAGAGCAGAGCGTGGAGCCGTGGACGGGTGTGCCTGGGGACTCGACTGTCTCGCGTGCCCCGCAGGTCTGGACATAGAGTTTACCGGTCTTCGGTCGAGCCTGTCGGAGCCTCATCAGATAAGGTAAGGCAGAAGCTCTTCTAGAGCCCCGTAGGAGGCGGCTCACCTGTGACCTTGTGTGTAGGCCGCTGACCAGGGGGGCAGGACGACCCCTTGGGGGTCGCCGCTCAGGGCTGGCGCTGGAGTGAGATGGCCCTGTCTCCCACAGTCTCTTTGACTTGCCATCTGAATGGTATGTGAAGACCCGGCGGAGTGTTCAGCAGTTCACCATCTGTCAGATTGGTGAGTTTGACCTTCAGCTGTGGGTTCCCAGACGCCCATCGTCCCGTTTCTTTCAGGGGAAAATATTGTTCGAAAGGTGCAGATACTGCTTTTGTCCAATTGTCTCGTTCGTGGCCTTCATCATGCCCAGGGGACCTGCACCCTGAATCCACTGGAAGGAGCACTGTTACTGTTCCAGTTCTGAAACTTCTTTTTTTCAATCTTGGACATTCGGGGTCATACTGAGAGTCTTGTCCTGTGCCGGGTTTGCTGCCTGCCCCTCCTGCCATTGGATTTGTTGGGAGATCTTCCTAGATTGGCACACATTGTTTCACAGTCGTGTAGTAGTCCAAGTCACTCCTGTGCTTCTGACCGGGTCTCCCGTGGCACAGGTGTGGAAGTGGGGTGGAGTGGCCAGGGAGCAGGAGTCCTGCCTCCCAGCCTTCCTCTAGGCCAGGGACAATTTGCAGCAACAGGAAGTATGCAGTGAAACATCACTGAAGTGATCATGCCGGCAAGGGCTTGACGTTGGCAGTGAAAAAACAATCTGTGGGCTACATCCTCCTGTGGTCAACGTCCTGTTGGCAGCGTTAAGTGGCACTTAGTGGCTGTGTTCCTTGCTGGCCTTCTGTTGTCGATGTCTTCCTAAATGGGGTGACATTTCCGGAGCCATGGGAAAACAGGTTTCATTTTTGTGTTTTTCCAACTTATTTGGAGTGAGCCAGCAGATAGGAGACCTTTTAATGTTCCCACAGCAGTTTGGGCAAGACTGAAACCAGGAGCCAGGAACTCTACTCAGGTCCTCACATGGGTAGCAGGGGCCCAAACACAAGAGCCAGCACCTGCTGCCTCCCAGGTGAGCTTGGCAAAGAGCTGAAATGCCGAGCCGAGCGGAACCTGGGCGTTGGTGCTGGCTTTCAGCTGTGGCTCTCCCACTCAGGGTCTTTGCTGCACCGGACAGCCGTTCTGAGGGCAGCTTGGCTAATATTTCTGTTCTCCTACTTTGCAGTGGTTTTTCTTTTATTTTTTAAAGATTTATTCATTTTATTACAGCCAGATATACACAGAGGAGGAGAGACAGAGAGGAAGATCTTCCGTCCGATGATTCACTCCCCAAGTGAGCCGCAACGCGCCGATCCGAAGCCGGGAACCTGGAACCTCTTCCGGGTCTCCCACGCGGGTGCAGTGTCCCAATGCATTGGGCTGTCCTCGACTGCTTTCCCAGGCCACAAGCAGGGAGCTGGATGGGAAGTGGAGCTGCTGGGACCAGAACCGGCACCCATATGGGATCCCGGGGCTCCCAAGGCGAGGACCCCAGCCGCTAGGCCACGCCGCCGGGCCCGTTAAGATACTTTAAAGCAGTCAAATTCATATGTTTTTCAGTTTGTGGTTTTGCTGTTATACCTGGTTGCTTTTATTTATTTTTAAAGATTTATTTATTTTTATTGGGAAGGCAGATCTACAGAGGAGTAGAGACAGAAAGGAAGATATTACGTCTAAGGATTCACTCTCCAAGTGACCACAAAGGCTGGAACTGAGCCGATCCAAAGCCAGGAGCCAGGATCTTTCTCTGGGTCTCCCACGCAGGTGCAGGGTTCCAAGGCTTTGGACTGTCCTCGACTGCTTTCCCAGGCCACAAGCAGGGAGCTGGATGGAAACGGGGCTGCCAGGATTAGAACTGGCGCCCATATGGGATCCTGGCACATGCAAGGCGAGGACTTCAGCCGCTAGGCTACTGTGCTGGGCCCAAGAGACAGATTTTTATCTGCTGGCTTACTTCCCAAACGGCAGCAACGCCAGATCTGGGTCATTCTGAAGCCAGGAACCAGGAGTTTTTTCCAGGTCTTCCCTGTGGGTGCAGGGGCCCAAAACTCAGGTCAACCCCCACTGCCTTTCCAGGCCGTTAGCAGGGAGCTGGTTGGATGTGGAGCAGCCAGGACACGAACCGGTGTCCATATGGGATGCTGGCAGCTGAGGTGGGAGCTCAAGCCACTACACCATGGTGCTGGCCCCTGGTTTAATTTTTAGATATGGGCTTGGTGCGGTAGTCTAGTGGCTAAAGTCCTCACCTTGCATGCCTGGGATCCCATATGTGCACCGGTTCATATCCTGGCAGCCCCACTTCCCATCCAACTCCCTGCTTGTGGCCTGGGAAAGCAGTGGAAGATGGCCCAAAGCCTTGGGACCCTGCACCCAAGTGGGAAACTCGGAAGAGGCTCCAGGCTCCTGGCTTCAGATTGGTGCAGCCCCGGCCATTGCGGCCGTTTGGGGAGTGAATCATTGGACAGAAGATCTTGCTCTCTGTCTTTGCTTCTCTATGTATATCTGACTTTGCAATAAAAGTAAATGTTTAAAAAAAAATTTAAGATGTGTTTATTTTAAAGCCAGAGTTAGGTGGGAAGGTGGGGAGTTCACTCCCCAAAACCCACAGCAACCAGAACTGAACCAGGTTGAAGCCAGGAGCCTGAACTCAACCAGGTCTCCCAGAGGAGTGCAGAGATCCAGGATTTGGGCCATCTGCTGCTCTCCCAGGTGTATTAGCAGGGAGCTGGCTTGGCAGTAGAACAGCCAGGGCTTGAACCAGGGCCCAGGGGGATGCTGGCGTTGCAGGCAGCAGCTTTAACCCACACAACATTAACACACGTACCAGATACCTTTAAATGTTTCTCGTAGTCTCGGAAGATCTAGTCAATGGGTCACAATTGTCAGGGCTGGGCCAGGGTGCAGCCAGGCACCCAGAGATTCTAGCCATGCCTCCCCCAAAGGAGGGAGCCGTTCAGAGGCAGAGCAGAAGGAACTTGAACCTGGAAACTCCCAGATGGGATATGGGTGTTCCAAAGGGTGGTTTAACTGGCCTAACTGGCCGTGCTGTAACAGCAGGCCCCTAGTTGGTTGTAAAAACTGAAAATGCCATCAAAACTCTCCCATGACAACAATCTGGTGTTTCCAGTGCTAGTTGCTCTGTTTTGAGGCTGTCTCTGCCTTTTGGTGCTCCCGGAAGATGCCCTGCAGGCCCCGTGGCCCGCGGCTGGCTGAACATGTCTGGTCTCACTACTCCCCCTGCAGGCAGTCGCTTGAAATAGTCATGACTTCTCTTGTTCTTCCAGGGCTGTCCCTGTTCTCTACAGTCCAAGGAGAGTCGAACAAGTGAGTACAGAGGGTGAGCCCACACAGCACACACACTCGCAACTGGTGCCCCTCGCATCCTGCAGCTGTGCCCTGGGCCCCCCACCTTCCCTCTTGTCCTCTGCCAGACCTCAGAGCAGCACCTTTCCCTGGGCCTTTCCCGTTTCTCCTGCCTGTGGGCCTTGTCTTTTCTTGTGCCCCTTCCTCAGAGCAGGATTTGTAAATGTTTTGTTTCTAAAGATTTATTTGGAGCCGGCACAATGGCCAGTCCTCTACCTGCAAATGACAGCATACCATATGGGTGGTGTTTTATGTCTCGGCTGCTCCGCTTTCCATCCAGCTCCCTGCTTATGGCCTGGGAAAGCAGAAGATAACCCAAAGCCTTGGGACCCTGCACCCACATGGGAGACCTAGAAAAAGCTCCTGGCCACTCAGGAAGTGAGCCAGCAGATGGAAGATCTTTCTCTCTATCTACTTTGTAAATCAGTCTTTCCAATAAAAAATTTGAAAGAAATTATTCTGCAAAAAAAAAAAATTTAATTGGAAAGTCAAATTTACAGAGTGAAGGAAAGATCTTCCACCCACTGAGTCGCTCCCCAAGTAGTCACAACGGCCAGAGCTGAGCCAATCTGAAACCAGGAGCCAGGAGCTTCTTCCAGGTCTCCCATGCAGGTGCAGGGTCCCAAGGCTTTGGGCTGTCTTCCACTGCTTTCCCAGGCCACAAGCAGGGAGCTGGATGGGAAGTGGAGCAGCTGGGATATGAACCGGTGCTCATATGGGATCCCAGGCGTGCAAGGCAAGGATTTTAGCCATTAGCTTACTGTGCTGGGCTAAGAAATTGTTCTTAAAAATTGTTTTTATTGGAAATGCAGATTTTACAGAGCGTAAAGGACAGTTGTCTGTCTGCTAGCTCCCCTCGCTGTGACCAGAGTGAAGCTGTTCCGAAGCCAGGCGCCACCTCTTCGCAGCCTCCCATGTGGGTGCAGAGTCCCAAGGCTTTGGGCCGTCCTCGACTGCTTTTCCAGGCTGGAGCTGGTTAGAAAGTGGAATAGCCAGGACATAAAGCGGTGCCCATACGGATGTTAGTGCCACGGGGTGGCGGATTAGCATGCACCACTGCTTCTGCCCTGTTCAAAGCGGTTATACTGGGCCCGGTGTTTAAACTGCCTGGTAGCCAGCAGGCCCTAACAGTCAGAAAGGGTGCCTGCTGTATGAGTCGGCCTGTGTGGGGGTTGAGGGCATAAATGTGTTGGCTGGCAACCAAGTGGCCATCCTGCTAAGCTTGTGGGATAGACCTCACACCCCGAGTGCAGTATTTTGGCCGCCGCCCCCCTCCCGGGACCCGAAGCAGTGAGGTTAATGGTAGCACTGGTTCTATATGGTTTGGGCCTTGCTCCTAATGCTTTTCTCCTCTTCTCTGTCCCCATGCCTCCCCCCTTTCCTTCCTCTTGTGCCTCTCCCTCCCCGTCTCCCTTCTGCCCTTCCTTACCCCCTTCCCCGTCTCCCTCCTCTCTTCCCCCATTGCAGGTATATAGCCCATTCATGCAACTTCTTTCTCTTCCCCACAACATTTGGGATTTTGGACTCAGAATTCTCTTTCCAGGCTTCCAGCGTCCAGTTCTTGAATCAGTATGGCTTCAACTATAACAAGGTAGGATCTGGAGCCAAGCCCGGCCTGTTGGGCTGGGGGTGGGTGGCTGGGTGGCACACCCTGATTTTAACTCTCATCCCACCACCCTGTCCGAGCCCTGGAAGTTTCATGCCACCCTGCTGCTTGCCCCGGGTGATGCCTGTAACTCAGCGTCCTGTCTCGTTCCCATCTTTAGTTTCTCAAAAAGGGCATTCCCTACATGAACGAGGAGCAGGAGAAGAGGATCAGGCACAGCATCCTGGCCGGCAACTGGAAAGTGCGCAGGTAGAGGGCCCAGGGCTCCCGCGCTTCTGCCTTCTGCCTCCGTGCACTTTGTGTGGGTGGCTTGGGAGGCACTCTCTGGCCTCGGCCGTGGTGCTGACGCATGTCCTCCTGTGGGTGAGCCTGGGCCTGCAGCTGGGTCCTCAGCACTTTGGACCCACTCTGTAAGGCTGTTGGAATATACAGTGTGACCGCAGTACACCTGCTGAGCTCGGTAGCCCGGTGCCAGGAGTAGCTGTGTTGCACTTGCTCAGACCTCGTGTCTTGTCCTGCGTGACTGCCCACGGAGTCTTCCAGGGCAACGCAGGTAGCCCTGCCACACAGCACGCTGATTAGACACAAGTCCTTGCTGGCTGTGTCACTCCGTGGGTCTGCCCCTGCTGTAGTTGTCTTGCCTGTGGTCTCCAGTGGTGGATCACTGCCCAACTTCATCCTGGGACCCAAGGCTGCTGAGTGGGGATGGGGTGACGAGCTGTGGTGGCCTGGGCTCCTGTCCAGCGGTTTCCAAGGGCTGAGCATCATGGACCAGTGACACTGCTTGGACTTTAGGTTCTTGCCTTTTCTGGGAAGGAGATTACATGGGACAGCTTTTTTTTCCCCCCAAGAGAAAAGTAGAGGCATCTTCTATTCACTCCCCAAATGGCCACAGTGGCCACAGCCTAGCTGCTATGAAGCCTGAGTGTATTCTGGGTCTCCCATAGGTGCAGGGGCCCAAATGCTCAAGCCATCCTCTGCTGCTTTTGTAAGCTATAAGCAGGGAACGGATGGGACCTGAAATAGTGATCATGTCGGATGCCAGTGTTGCAGGCAGAGGGTTATCGTGCTATACCATACCACTGGCCCCAAGGGACAGCTTTTGCCTGGTCTGTGTAACTTTCCTGTGTAATGCTGAGTAGGTGTTTCCATTTGTATTCTTGGTGCTGGTTTTCAAATAAATCATGGGGGGAAACATTTTGAAATTTTCACATCTTATATTTCAAATGCTGGGAAAAGGGCTTTCCATGTTCATAATGTTCTGTTTTTTTATAAGAGTACCTCGTCTTGTTCCAGATTTCGGTGGGAAGGGTTCCAGTTTTTCTCCATTCAGTATGATGCTGGCATTGGGCTTTTCATATGTTGCTTTGATTATGTTGTGGATTTTTCCATCTATGCCTACCTTAGTTAGGGTTTTTAGCAGGAAATTGTGTTGGATTTTGCCGAAAGCTTTTTCTGCGTCTAATGATACTATCATGTGGTTCTTGTTTTGCAATGTTTGGATGTGGTGTATCACATTTATGGATTTCCGGATGTTGAACCATCCCTGCATTCCAGGGATGAATCCTACTTGATCTGGATGAATGATCTGTCGGATGATTTTTTGAATTCTATTGGCTAGGATTTTGTTGAGAATCTTAGCATCGATGTTCATCAGAGAAATAGGTCTGTAGTTTTCCTTCTCAGTTGGGTCTCTGTCTGGTTTTGGGATTAAGGTGATGTTGGCTTCATAGAATGAGTTTGGAAGGGTTGCCTCTTTTTCTATTGTATTGAAGAGTTTGTAGAGGATTGGAGTCAATTCTGTTCGGAATGTTTTGTAGAATTCTGCAGTGAAGCCGTCTGGGCCTGGGCTTTTCTTTGTTGGGAGATCTTTAATCACTGTTTCAATCTCTGCTTCAGGTATGGGTTTGTTCAGGTCGTTTGTTGCCTCTGGGCTAAGTTTTGGCAAGTTGTATAAGTCTAAGAACTTTTCCATTTCTTGGTGGTCTTCTGATTTGTTGGAGTACAGTGCTTTGTAGTAATTTCTGATTATGTTCTTAATGGATGCGGTGTCTGTTGTTATGTTGCCTTTTTCATCTTTGATGCTGGATAAGAAAGCTATGGTTCATCTACTCCATGGAATACTACTCAGCTATTAAAAAAAACAAAATGCAGTTCTTTGTGGCCAAATGGGCCAAACTGGAAACCATAATGCTAAGGGAAATGAGCCAATCCCAAAAGGTTAAATACCACATGTTTGCCTTAATTTAAGATGACACGATGTTATGTATAACATGTTATGTTAGGTTTGTTATATGTTGTGTATAAACTAAAATTGAAATGTCAATGAGGTGGTCACAGAAGGTGGTTAAGAACTCGCATTTACTTTTACCATATTGGTTACTCATTACTATGTCAATTAATTCCATAATGATGTAAATTTTTGCTGATGGTATGTTGGAGTGTTTAATTGACTGGGATGATACTCTGCTGGCTCTGTCTTCAGACCAGAGAGGGTATACCTAAGAAGCCGTTGAACTTGACTGGACAATAAGATGCTGGACTCTATGTTTGGTATATGCTTGCAATGGGGGAATCTCAACTGAAGTTGAGCTGTGGTTATGCAACAAGGTGGAGGAATCCACCATGGTGGGAGGGTTTGGGGAGGGGTGGGGAGAATCCCAGTACCTATGAAACTGTGTTACATAATACAATGTAATTAATGAATTAAAAAAAAAGAGTACCTCAAAGTTTGAGGGGAAATGAAATGGAGAAATTTTATTTTGATGATGCACTTTTTAATTTGCATATATTTTTAAACTTATTTTATTTTTATTGGAAAGGCAGATATACAGAGAGAAGGAGAGACAGAAAGGAAAATCTTCCGTCTGATGGTTCACTCCCCAGGTGACTGCAACGGCCAGAGCTAAGCCAATCCTAAGCCAGGAGCCAGGAGCTCTTCCGTGTCTCCCATGCGGGTGCAGGGTCCCAAGGCCTTGAACTGTCCTCGACTGCTTTCCCAGGCCACAAGCAGGGAGCTGGATGGGAAGCAGGGCTGCCGAGATTAGAACTGGTACCCATATGGTATCCCGGCGTGTGCAAGGCAAGGACTTTAACCGCTATACTGTTGGGCCGGGCCCAATTTGCATATATTTTTTTAAAGATTTATTTTATTTTTATTGGAAAGTCAGATATCCAGAGAAGAGGAGACACAGAGAGAAAGATCTTCTGTCCGATGATTCACTCCCCAAGGGAGCGCAGTGGCTGGTGCTATGCCAATCCGGAGCCAGGATTCAGCAACTTCTTCCAGGTCTCCGACGTGGCTGCAGGATCCCAAGGCTTTGGGTCATGCTCGACTGCTTTCCCAGTCCACAAGCAGGGAGTTGGATGGGAAGTGGAGCTGCCAGGATTAGAACCAGCGCCGATATGGGATCCCAGCTCATTCAGGGCGAGGACTTTAGCCACTAGGCCATGCCGCCAGGCCCTGCATATGGTTTTAATTGGATGTGTTTCCATGAGCTCTTTGAAGGCCCTGTCTGCGAGAATGTAAAATTCTTTTTGCTGCAAAACAGACGCACCTGCTCCTCCGTGTCCCGAGCCCAGCACTCTCATATTGCTGATAATAGGCGCCGTGCTCACCAAGTCTTTGTCCGTTTGCCCGGGTGGTGCTTCGCACCTTGAGGGGTAGGAAGAGGGTCCCAAGGGTGTGACACTTTTCACTGGCCACATCCCAGTGCCATGGCTTCTGCTGTGGCCAGGGACACAGGCGGGGCTGAGTGGACGCCTCCTGGTATGTAAGGACTTGGACAGGCCACAGTCCCTCTCTTTCCTCTCTCCGTCATTTTCTTCCTAAGATGGCCATACACGGACTGGAGGTTTCAGCATTGTCTTTTGGGTCCACATTGTCTTGGGGTCCTGGTGTGGTTCCCTCCAACGCTTCCGTTTCCTGTGCCAATTGCAGCTCTCTGGATAAAGACCAAATCAAGGTGGTGATTGACGAGGTGACGCGGTGGCTGGACCCAGCCGAGGAAGGCGCCTGCATGACCCTGCCTGGGATCATTGGTGCGTGCGCGTCCGGGCCATCCTGATCCCTTCCCAGGGAGTCCCGCATCATCCTCACTGACCGACATCTCATGGACATGCCCTAGCTTGGCAGTTCTCAGAGCCTGGTCCACGGACCTTTGGGGGTCTCGGAGGCCGTTGTCCAGGGAGGCCGTTGTCCAGGGTGCGGGGCTCAGAACCAATTTTGGGGGCATCTGTCAGCTGTCACTTGCCACTGTCATTGTACCCTTTTCCTGTGGGGCCGTAGCAGTGGTGGGGAAACCCAGCCAGTGCCTCGCTCGGCACCCGTCGGGGCAGATGGCATCGACCTGTGCAGGTGGACCTGCATTGTTCCCAGGTATAGCCTAACCCTCTTGATGAAGCACAGTTCTTAACCATCAACCTGTGGTTGCACCTGTCGTTTTTTTTTTTTTTTTTTTTTTTTAGATTGGTTTATTTTTATTTGGAAAGCAGATTTACAGAGAGAGAGAGAACTGCTGTCTGCTGGTTCACTCCCCAGATGGCAGCAACGGCCAAAACTGAGCTGACTAGAAGCCAGGAGTCAAGAGCTGCTTCCAGGTCTCCCATATCAGTGTAGGGGCCCAGTGTTTTGGCCCGTCCTCTGCTGCTGTCCCAGACCACGAGCAGGAAGCTGGATGGGAAGTGGAGCAGCCAGGAGACGGACTGGTGCCCGTGTGGAATGCCAGTGTTTGCAGGGGAAGGATTTGCCTGTTGAGCCACCATGCTGTCCCCAGTTGCTTGTGTCTTAAATATTAGTGTGTTAATGCAAATACATGACAAGCCTTGTCCCAGCATCTGGAGCCCCGTGGTGGAGGTCCAGCATGTAGGCAAGCTGTTTGAGTTGAGAGCGGAGTGAGCTGTTCTTTCTGTCCTATGGAATGTTCCTTTTACTGGGATGCATTGACTGATTATTTGGAATTGGGGATAATTTGACCCTGTTCTGAGATGGAGAAAAGTCAGTGGTTTCAAGGAGACTAATTTGCAGTATGTGATAATGGTAAAATTCAGGCTCTCAGTCAAACAGTGGAACTTTGGAGATTCTGACCTGCCTCCACAATCCTCCCCACGCGAGACCTTTGTGCAGAGTGTCGTGGTCATATGGACAGCGCATTTTGATGGTACTGTGTAGTGACACAGGGCTAATTCAAAGAGTTTGCACAAAGTTGAATTGAAAGAGCAGTCTGTTCTGGTGTGTGGCCAGTACAGTGAGTTAAGGTGCTGCCTACAAGGCTGCTGTCCGATGTCACTCCAGTTTGAGTCTCAGCTGCTCCATTTCTGATCCAGCTCCGGGCTAATGCACCTGGGAAAGCAGCGGAGCATGGCTCCTGTGGGCGGCAGACCCAGATGAAGTTCTTGGCTTCTGGCTTCAGTTTGGCCCAGGCCAGGCTCTTGGTGGTCGTCTGGGGGAGTGAGCCAGCAGGTCAAAGTGCTCTCTCTGGCTCTTCCTTGCCTTTTCTCTGTAACTCTTTCAAATAAATCCCTTAAAAATTGTATTTTGATGCCAAAAATCTTGAGGTTTATCCAAATATTTTATTTGAAAGGCAGAGTTAAATCTTCCATCTACCAGTTCATACCTCCTCCTCCCTCCCCTCTCCCCTCTCCCCCAGAGCTGGGATGACATGAAGCCAGGAGCTTCCCCCTAGTCTCCCACCTGGGTACAGGGTTCCAAGGACTTGGGCCATCCTCTGCTGCTTTCGCAGGCCCTAAGCAGAGAGCTGGATCAGAAGTGGAGCAGCCAGGACTCAAAGCGGTACCTGTATGGGAGCCAGCATTGCAGGCGACGACTTAACCCGTTACAGCACAACCTGGGCCTGATACCAGTAGCTGTATCCCACGTGAACACTTTGCAGCAGCCGCGTGATCGAAGCCTTGGGCCGTGCCCTGTCACGTGGTTCACAGGCTTGGACACCCCCGTCTGCTGCCTTCCGTCTGCTCCGTCTCCCGCCTTCTCTTCCTCTGGGCTTCCACTGGGGGGAAAGCGTGGCTCCATTCAGGTGTGCCCCCTGTCTCCTTGCCTCAGGGTTCCAGGCCTTCGAGGTCCAGTTGGTGCTGAGGCAGGCCCTCCCCAACATCTGGACCATGGAGGAAGATGAGGGGGTAAGTGCCCGCCTGGGGAGAGGTACCATGCCCTCCCAGAGTCCGTCTCTCACTGTCTCCATCTCTCCTCCTCCTCTTCTGGCCACGTCTGCCCTCCGAGAGGCTTCTTTGTCTGCTGACACTGTTATTTCTTGCTTCTGCTTGGAGATGAAGTGCTGTGTAGTTAGGGTTCACGGCAGGAGCCCGGCCTGAAGGGTCTTGTCACCTCCGCTCTCCGTGTCAGGTGGTGGTGAAGAAAGTGAGTCGGCAGCACCGCTGGTACCTGGAGCACACGTCCGGCGACCGGGCCAGCTGCTGGAAAGAGAAGATCCTTCTCTCGGCCCGGGGCTTTTCCGTCTTCTTCCAGATGCTGGTGGAATCCCGGAAGGTGGGAAAGGGCCCCTGCAGCCATGGCCTCAGCTGGTATTTTGTGTCTGATGTGAGTCTTCCCTGTTGATCACCGGCTTCCTGGACCTAGCCTTGCTTTCACCAGACCATACCAAGTGACCTTGGAGGAAGACCAGCCGGCCACACGAAATGCCACTAGGTTCTTGGCTCTTAGGATAGCTCAGGGAAGCCGGTGGTCGCTGACCTAAACTCCTTGGGTAGGGACTGCGTGTGTTTGCTTCGCGCTTGGGGTTCTTAGTGTGGCCCCTCGGGGACAGGGTGAGGGTGAGGATGAATAGTCACAGCACGTTCCAAGGCCACATGCTCGGTAAAAAGCCACTTCCCTTCCGGCTACATTACTAATGTTCTGTTTTTCTCACCTGTCAACTGGTTCCAAGTAGCCTTTGGTGGGGCATAACATGATGATGGATCTGCTGCACCTGCATGAGAAGTTCTTCAGGCCCCTCCCAGGTAGGAGACGCACACCTGCTGTTGCCACCTGCCGCCCTGCGCACCTGCCGCTGTTCTCTCTGGTTTGCTGCCCAGCAGAGGGGTTTGGTTCAGAGGCAGGCTGCTGAAGAAGCCCTCGGTTGGCCATTGTTTCTGGTGGCCAGCAGTGGAAAGCACCCCAGCGTGATGATGAAGTAGCAACCACGGTGGCTGAATGTGGGGTGGGGGCGTTGGGGCAGAGTCCTCCACGCCAGGGGCTTAGGGCGTAGTTGGTGCTGGTGGCAAGAAGGGTCCGGAGACGGGGTCTTCCCGTCTTTACTGCGTGCGAGCTCCCTTTTGCCTGCCTGGTTTGTCCCCTGCAGAGAACTACGATCAGTTTAAGCAGAATATCCATAGTCTGTTTCCTGTTCTCATTGACACCAAGAACGTGACCAAGGACATCTGGAAGGTAATGACCACGTCCCCTGCGCAAGCAGCACGTGGCTGTCGTCTCATGTCTTATGCAAAAATCATTCCTCAGCCCCTTCTCTGTCTTCTCAAAGCAGAGTGATGGGGATAGGGTGGGAGGGAGAGAGCTCTTCCATTGGTTGGCTGCAAGGTCTCGGGCAAGGCCATACTGAAGCCAGGAGCCTGGAGCTCCCTCTGGGTCTCCCATGTTGGTGGCTGGGGCCCTGTGTGGCCCAGGGGACTTCCATGAGGTCAAAGGTGTGCACCCCATGTGGGGAAGAGGGGAGCTGACTGCTCTAAATGCTCTTAAAACCTGAAGAACCTCAAAGCAAGGTTTTGAAGCCCTGGGAGTGACCGGTTAGATTCAGTCAAGGCAGGAGGCACAGGAGTGGGTGCCATCCCTGGGCCGTCCATCTGCCCTCTGGGAGTTGCCAGTGGTAATGAGCCCTTGGCTCTGAGTGACCTGGCTTTATCCCCAGGCCCTCGGAAGACCCACCCTTGCATCCTCATGTCACTGGATCCGTGTTCTAGAATCCCTTAAGCAGCTTTTGTAACAGGATGCTGTGAACTGAGTGTGAGCAGTGGCTCCTGGCCTAGGCGGAGTGACGAGGAGGGGGAGGCTACGGGGGTCGGTGCTCCCCAGGCCGCTTGCACATCCCTTGGCCAACACCTGAAACAGATCATCCAAGCACAGGTGTCTTCGTCACCCCCAGCTCATCTTCTGTCGTTACAGGAACTGAATTTCCCGAGGGTTTCAAATCTTTCCGAAGTGTATGAAGTCCTCAACAGGTGAGGAAGGTGTTTTCATGGGGTGCGGCATGTAATATCAGTGGCCCTCTGATCCTTTTTTTGAAGCAGATTTGTTATTTGGTCTTTCATCTGCTGAACACTCCCAAGATGGCCACAACAGCCGAGGCTGGGTTGGTCTGGAGCCAGGAGCTGGGAGCTTCTTCCAGGTCTCCCGTGTGGGTGCAGGGGCCTGCGCACTTGGCCGTCCTCTGCTGCTTTGTCAGGCACGTTCGAAGGGAGCAGCGATGGAAGTGGAGCAGCTGGGATTCTAAATGGGATGTGGGCACTGCAGGCCACAGCCTGCCCCTCCCCCGCCTTGGCCCTCTGGTGCTCCTAGAGGCCCTTACACTGTCATGTTGCTCTTGGCACTTGCTGTCCCTCCCTCCGGCTCTATCCTGCCCACGGTCACGGCTGTTCTTTAATGACATCTCTTTGTTGGTCTGTGTTTGACTGTGTCGGTGCTTGTCTACTGCCTTGACTGAAGGGAAGACCCAGGCCAGCCATTGGCGACATGATGTGGCCTGGTTTTGTTCCGCTGTGCCTGTGACCTCAGACCTCCCAAGGCCTGCTCCTCCCTCCTGCCCCTGTCCACATACATAGATGGAGTGTCTGACCTGCTCCCTAGGTGGGGGGTGTCCTGGTCCTCCAGCTGGGTCAGGCTTCTCTCCCCAGGGTCCTTACATGCTCTCGTAGCTCATTACCCTGTCCGCACCCTCACGCCACCTGCCCCTGCTGTGTGCATGCAGCCGCGGGTCAGGTCCCGGCCCCCTGTTCCTGCTCTGCCCTCCTGTTCCTGCTCTGCCCTCCGTGGGTCTCGGGCATGGATCCTCGATGCTCATTCTGCAGCACCCGCAGCATCTGTGAAGTCTGCCCACTGGCAGGGTGGTACAGGGCAAGGTGGGCCAGGAGAGCTTCATGGTGTTTCCAAGAGCACAGCCCTGACTCCTGGCTTTGAGTTTGTTCTTCTAAAGTTGTTTTTGTTTGTTTGTTTATTTGTTTTTTAAGGTTTATTAGGTAGTTGGAGGAAGGGTGGAAGGATTTTTCCTCAGCTGGTTCACTTCCCAAAGGGCTACGACAGCTGATTGGGCTGGCTGAGGCTGGAAGCCAGGGCTGCTTCTGAGTCTCCGGGTGGCTGCAGGAAGACCCAGAAGCAGCTGTCTTCCAGGACTTGGGCCAACTTCCACTGCTTCCCTCAGGTGTGTTAGCAGGGAGCTGGATCACAAGTGGAGCAGCTGGGACTTGAACCAACACCCAGGTGGAATGCGAGAGACTTACCCTGCTGCGCTGCAATGCCAGCCCCTGATTTTTAAAACCTTTAGTGGCCTTTGCAGTGCCTTATCATGCTAATCCTCTTCTGGCAGCACCAGCATTCCAAGTAGGTGCTGATTCATGTCCTAGCTGCTCCACTTTCAATCCAGCTCTCTGCTTATGGCCTGGGAAAGCAGAAGGTGACAGCTCTGGTCCCTTCCTGCACCCGTGTGGGAGACGGGGAGGAAGTTCCAGGCTTCTAGCTTTGCATTGACTCGGCTCTGGCTGTTGCTTCTGTTTGGGGAGCAAACCAGTGGATGGAAGTTCTGTTTGTCCTTTACACTGTGAATCTTATAAAAGTAAATTATTGGGATAACAGATCACCAGGCAGACATAATTAAACCAAGAAAAGGCATCTTCCATTGATTCACTGAAATATCCACAAGAAGCTGGGGGCTGGGCCAGGCTGAAGCTAGAAGCCAGGAACTCGGTCCAGGTCTCCCACCTGAGTGGCAGGTACTCAGCAACTCGTGCCATCCGCTGCTGGGTGCATGTGAGCAGGAAGCTGGCTTGTAAGTGGAGTAGAGACTCCACCACGGGACGTAGGCATCCATGTGGCATTGTCCCACCGTGCCCAGTGCCTACCCTGGTCTCCTGGGGTTAAATACCAGCCTTGCCATTCTGGTCTCGTAAGGAACCTCAGAGTAGCTCAGCTCTCTGCCTCACTGTTACCACGTGTGCAGTGAGAGAACACAGTGCTTGTAGCCCGTAAGGTGGTCATGCACGTTCATCGAGTCCATGAGGAGAGGCCCCTTGACCCGAGGTGCCAGGCGGGGAGGGCGGGAAGCGGTGGCTTCTGTGGCCTGCTCTTTATGCCGTCATCTCTTCTCCCACAGTAACTTGAACCCCACCAAGAATTCCGGACCAGAGATTGTGCATGCCAGACAGTCTGAGAAATATGGTGCGTCCACGTGAGCGTGGCCCCCAGCCTGGCCGGGTTCCTGTGCCTCTCCCTTCCCCGTGCCTCCTGCCCTGGCTCCTCTGTGCTGCGGGGAGGGAGGTGGGCTGTGGTTCTTGCCTTTCTCTTCGGGGCCGAGGGCTGGGGACAAAGGACTGGTTTCTGACAGCGTCTTCCTGTTCTCTCTCCTGCACATGCGCTGCAGTGAATACCAAGTGCCCGCATGAGGCCGCATACGACGCCTTCCTGTGTGGGTCAGGTAGGAGTCCCTGCCGTCCTGGGCTCTCCCCAGCCGTGTCCTTGGCTTGCTCCCTTGGGCCCCTGCGTGGGTTTCCCCAGAGCTCTGGTGCATTTCCGATCCTTTCTCCCCCGCAGTCCTTCTGAAAGTGGCGCACTTGCTGCTGCAGCGGGCGCACGGGTGAGTGAGCTTGCCTTCCACATGTCGAGGGCAGGGCCTGGGCTGCCCAGCAGGGAGGCTGCCCCTGCCTGGGAAGGCCGGGCAGAGGCCCGTGACTTGGATCCTGGGGTGCAGAAACCCTGGAGTTGGAATCTAGAGTGGTTTCTGCTTGGTGGCCTCTCCTCTGCTATCCGCAGTGCCAGGCGCTTGGGCACTGGGTGCCTGTTGGCCACGCACATCCTAGGGCATGGCCATGGGTAGTGTAAGGCTGGGCGGGGGTGAGGGTCAACTGCAGCTGTGCTGTGGTCTTCGGGACTCACCTAGCAATGGCTTAGACCTGCTGACCGTGGACGGGCACCACTTGTGTACGTATGTGGCAACGGGGGGACAGGTTGGGCAAGCACTGTGTGGCTTGTCGCTGTGTCACCTGAGAAATCTGCCAGCCGGGCTCCCTCGTGCCTGTGCCCACCAGCAGAGACCCATGTACCACCCAAGCAGGCAGTTCAGTGCTTCGGTGCCTGGACCCCTGAAGCCTCAGCTCTTCTGTTCTTGGCTGCTCTTGGCCGTGCCAGCCCGGGCCTGCGTGAGTGGTCCTGGATGGGGGCGGGACTGGCAGTGAGATGAGGCCGTGTGGAGCTACAGAGGGTCGGTGAGCAGCAGACACTTGGCCATTGCAGGCAACCACTGCTTTCTGCTGGGCCGTGGAAGGGGCTTGGTCGGGGACACCAGCCAGGCAGGGCAGGGGCTCTGGAGCCAGGCTACGGGCTGCTCAAGGCATGTCCCCACTGCACAACTGTGCCTGGGCCCCAGGTGGGGCAGAAGCGCAGTGGGTCTGAGTGCTTTGGGTTTTCTCGTACATGTAGCAACAGCCCCCTCCCCGAGTGCTCCTTCCCACATTACCTCGACACGCTGGCGCCGTACGTGAACCAAGTGAACCTCATCCGAGCCGGCGTACCCAAAGTCGTGAGTAGCCTTCGTTTAACCCCTTTCCTGCCCAGGCCGACAGCGCAAGGCTGTGCGTGTGGGAGGGGAGGGTGTGTCCTGGTAAGGTGCCTCCTCCGTCCTCTTGTGTGTTTCTGCTGAACTCATCACACTCTTCCTCCCAGCCCCTGCTGCAGCCCCTCCTCGCTTCCCTCCTCTCCGCCGTGTTACTGTGCTTTCCGTCTAGATCTTTAATAAGCAGCAATAGCACTTCCTTCTGCTGGTCCCCTCCCCCAACAGCTGCAGTGACCAGGGCCAGTGACCAGGTGGTGGGGATCCCAGTCCTTGGGCCATCAGCTGCCCCCTGTACTCATTGGTGGGAAACTGGATCAGCAGTGGAGCCACCTGGGCAGGAACTGGCGCCCCGACATGGGGTGCTGCCACCGACATCCCCAGGCCACGGCTCTGCCTGCCTGCACCACAGCCCCTACATCCCCAGGCCACGGCTCTGCCTGCCTGCACCACAGCCCCTACATCCCCAGGCCACGGCTCTGCCTGCCTGCACCACAGCCCCTACATCCCCAGGCCACGGCTCTGCCTGCCTGCACCACAGCCCCTACATCCCCAGGCCACGGCTCTGCCTGCACCACAGCCCCTACATCCCCAGGCCACGGCTCTGCCTGCACCACAGCCCCTACATCCCCAGGCCACGGCTCTGCCTGCCTGCACCACAGCCCCTACATCCCCAGGCCACGGCTCTGCCTGCCTGCACCATGGCCCCTACATCCCCAGGCCACGGCTCTGCCTGCCTGCATCACGGCCCCTACATCCCCAGGCCATGGCTGTGCCTGCCTGCACCACAGCCCCTACATCTCCAGGCCACGGCTCTGCCTGCCTGCACCACGGCCCCAAACCCCGCTAAGTTGCATCTAGCATTTTGGTACCAGGTCTGGTGTTAGTAAGGACCGTGCGTAATCTCTTTTTCTTCCCTTCTCGCCTCTTAGAACTTCTCTGGTCCGGATTACCCCAGTTTCCGGCCCCCCATCCTCATTGTCAGTGTCAAGAGGTGGCCCAGCGTCAGCGAGCAGCAGGTGTATCGTGAGTTTCAGAACCTCTGCAAGTTTGATGTCAGGCGACTCACACGAAGCCAGTTCCTGCTTCTGACCAATAAGTTTAAGGAGTAGGTGCCTGGACTGCAGGTTTGTCTCCCGAACCATGGGCGCTCACACCTTGCCAGCTCACCTCCCGGCTTCTCTCCGCAGCGCCCGGAGCGTGCTGAAGGAGTACAGGGGCCACCCAAGCCTGCAGGTCTGCCTCTATCGGTATTGGAGACACTCCCCTGCCGTCAACTGCGTGCTGCAGTAAGTGACCGGGCTGCCCCTCTCCATCCTGAGCCCACCGCTCGCTGCAACCTAGGGCTGCTGTGCGGGCAGCTGCCTTGGGACACCATCCGACCGCTGTTGGTGGCCATTGCTTAGGTTCCAGGGCTCTGCGTAAGGCGCAAGTTCCTGCCCTCAGAGCACTCGAGGGGTGCTGGTGCTGGGAGCAAGCAAGTAAACTGCAGTGACCTGGGTGCAGGTGCTCACTCACGGGAGGAGGGGAGAGGGTCGGACTGGGATGCTGGAGCCCCACTGAGGAGTGAGTGTAGCCTAGAAGGGAGGAAAGCGGGTGTGGTGCCTGGGGGCTGGAGGTCATCTTGAGCAGGAGGAGGGGGCAAGGAGAGACGGGACCATGTCCTGCCTGAGTGAGGGGCAGTGGGCGTCACTCAGAAATAAGGTATCCTGGGACTTGGCAGAGGAGGTCTTGACCCAACTGAGGTTCTCCAAGCCTGGCTCTGCCTGGAGGAGGCCATGGTATGGTTGTACCAGGGTCCTGCCCGATGCCAGTAGGGATGGTGAGAGGAAGGGCTGCTGACAGGCCTGGTGAGGGTACAGGGGAAATCCTGGGTTCAGGGACTGAGCTGCCATTCGGGCAGTGCTGAGGACTTTGCTGTCCTGCCCAGGGACCGTCTCTGGGGGCAGCCTCATCCTGGAAGTGTTTCTGGGCCCCTCCTCCTTTCCCCAGGCTCTGGTTGGGAAGAAGAATCCTCAGATCCCCGATTGTCAGTCTGGGAGAGGCTGCCAGGACAAAGCGGGGGGTCGGGAGGGAGGCAGGACCAGCCTGTGCCGGCGGAGTTTGGGTGACCGTTGCCCTTGTCTTGCAGGGTCTGTGGCATTCTCACCACCTGGGCCTTGCTGGCATTCTTCCTGGGGAGACCCAGCTCCTGAGAGCAGCCTGCCTCCCGTGTCAGCCCCGGCCCCACGTCTCCCCGAGGCTGGCCTTCTGTGCCTGCACGGGCCCACCCACAGATACCTGGTTATGTTTCCTAAGTCTGTAACTACCATTATTGATAAAGAAATCCTTGTATACAGCACCTCTTTGTGGCCAAAGCTCTTTCCATAAATGACTTGAAGTCGCCTGATTTTAGCTACAGGTCATGGAGATGGAAGCTTGGCAGCCAGAGCTGCAGGGCCGTGGTTAGAGTGCAGACAAGGGGTGCAAGGCCCAGAGCTGTGGGGCCATGGTTAGAGTGCAAACCAGGGGTGCAAGGCCCAGAGCTGCAGGGCCGTGGTTAGAGTGCAGACAAGGGGTGCAAGGCCCAGAGCTGTGGGGCCATGGTTAGAGTGCAAACCAGGGGTGCAAGGCCCAGAGCTGTGGGGCCGTGGTTAGAGTGCAAACCAGGGGTGCGAGGCCCAGAGCTGCAGGGCCGTGGTTAGAGTGCAAACCAGGGGTGCAAGGCCTAGAGCTGTGGGGCCGTGGTTGGAGTGCAGACAAGGGGTGCAAGGCCCAGAGCTGCGGGGCCGTGGTTGGAGTGCAGACCGGGGGTGCAAGGCCCAGAGCTGCGGGGCCGTGGTTGGAGTGCAGACAAGGGGTGCAAGGCCCAGAGCTGCGGGGCCGTGGTTGGAGTGCAGACCGGGGGTGCAAGGCCCAGAGCTGCGGGGCCGTGGTTAGAGTGCAGACAAGGGGTGCAAGGCCCAGAGCTGCGGGGCCGTGGTTAGAGTGCAGACAAGGGGTGCAAGGCCCAGAGCTGTGGGGCCGTGGTTGGAGTGCAGACCGGGGGTGCAAGGCCCAGAGCTGCGGGGCCGTGGTTGGAGTGCAGACCGGGGGTGCAAGGCCCAGAGCTGCGGGGCCGTGGTTGGAGTGCAGACCGGGGGTGCAAGGCCCAGAGCTGCGGGGCCGTGGTTAGAGTGCAGACAAAGGGTGCAAGGCCCAGAGCTGCGGGGCCGTGGTTAGAGTGCAGACAAGGGGTGCAAGGCCCAGAGCTGCGGGGCCGTGGTTGGAGTGCAGACCGGGGGTGCAAGGCCCAGAGCTGCGGGGCCGTGGTTAGAGTGCAGACAAGGGGTGCAAGGCCCAGCATTGGTGTCATGGACGCTGAGCATCTCACACTCTGAACGCCAGCACCTGGGCCGGCGTTGTGCCATGGCAGCTTTAAGCCACCATGTGCCATGCTGGCATCCCACAGTGCAGTGCAACTTGGGGCTCCAGTTACTCCGCTTCTCATCCCAGCGACCCGCTGAAGTAGCCTAAGTGCTTGAACCCCTGCCACCCATGTGGTGGAGTCCATGTTCCTGGCTTCATCTGGCCCATATGTGGCTGCTGTGGCCATTTGGTCTATTTTTCCCATGCACTTTCATGTTAATCTTTAAAAACTTAATTTCTCAGAAGTAGAGCTTAAACACACACACCCCAACCTATGTCCTTGGGTCTCAAGGTGGCTTCATTGCAGCTTGCTCTCAGCCGGTGTCTCGGAGGTTCTGGTTCAGCCTGGACTCTCACAGGGTCACCGCGAGGGTGGTCCCTGGTAGCACATACCACACACACACACATCGCTGGAGATCAGCTCTTGCTGGCTTTGTGACACACACATGGCTCTTGTAGCACCTTGCATGTATGACACACACGGCTCTTGCGGCATCTTTTTTTTAACATTTACTTTTTTTATAATCTTAATTGATTAGGGTACAAAGGGTAAAGGGCTACAGGAAAGTGGGTAATACCATTGTTTCCACACTAATATTTTTTTCCTGTATCTGGGGTCAGGGAGGGACAAAGGGAGAAGCCCCACCCAGCGTCCCACCCATCCCAGGTCCCCAATGTGAGGCACGCTCCAAGGTCCTGCTCCAGTGGTTTTGATAGTTCATCAGTTCTGAATTGCTGCCAGTCCCGCTATTCCAATCACAATGAAATCCCTTCAGAATCCACTGGCTGACATAGTCTGTTCATGGTTGGGGTTGTTCTGAGATCAGCAGTTCAGTTGGAGGGATCGCCAAAGCAACTTCGTCTGAGGTGATCCCAGACCTGATTCTTGTGTGTGGTTGCCAATACAAGGTTCAGCACAGTCCGTCACCCCAATCAGCTTATGCCTATGCTGGTCGTTGCAATTGCTGGGTCAGTTCTGTGTCCAGCCCTGTCTTCCATGTGAACCGATGGGTGTTGCAGTCCAGCTTGATCCTGCCCACTTCACACTCGGTCCTCACGCAAACCAGTGGGAGCTGCAGCCCAGTTGGGGCGACTCCCTGTAACCCCTTCCAGGCCTGCCCCACCCTGGTTCCCCTGCATGCCAGTATGTACCGCAGACTTGTTCAGTCTGTCCCACATCCCATTTAGCCCTCGTACATGTCACTGGGCATTGAAGCCTAGTTCAACCCAACCAACCCTACTATCCAGCCCACACACATACTGGCAGGTGCCTTTCTGTATAGCCACCCCAGCCCCTGTCCTGGTTTTCATGCTCTCCAGTCGGAGTGGTAACCCAAGAGGAGGTGCCCACTATTTCCCTCCTAGGCCACTCTCACTCCCGGATTATGCACTCTCCAGGTGGTTCTAGAGTTTAACTTGACAGATTTAGTCCTCAGTGCCAGCCCCTGCCAGCTGCTGCTGTAGCAAAACCCAACCAACCCTCACCCACTCTTAATTTTTCCTAGCACTAGTCAGAATAGTCAGCCCAACCTGGCTTTTCCCTGATCTAGTTCACATGAGGCCCACAGGTGTTATAGCCCTGCTTAGTCTGGTTTGCCTCCATCCCAATTCACGCTCTCCAGTAGGAGTGGTTGTCTAGCAGGGGAGCCCACATTCCCCCTGCTGGCTTTGCCCACCGCTCTGGTTCTCACGTGTGCTGTTTGGGCGCTGCAGCCACATCTGGTATAGGTCATCTTACCTTGGCATTCCGTATTGTGCACTGGTTTGTGTCACGACAGAACCTGGCCCAACCCACACTCTGTTCTGGTGCTCGGACTCACCAACAGGTGATATGAACTGGTTCAGCCTGGTCTGCCCCCGACCTGTGCCAAATGTATGCCAATGGGTGCCAATCTCTGGCCTGGTCTGGTTGCTCCCTGTCGTGGTTCTTGCACTCACCTGTAGGGACTGTGTCCCTACAGAGGAGTTTCCCAAGCTCCTCCATCAGAACCTCTCCCTATGCCAGATCTTGCACATGCTGGTGGGTGCATGGACCAGCCCTCCTTGCTAGCCTTCAACCCAATCTGGTTCTTGCTGTTGGATGTTTCAGCCCAGCCAAGGCTCGTCCATACCCAGACACTGCTCACACGTGGCTCAGCTGGGCAGAGACCCAGCCTAGTCCGTCCCACATCTACCCTGGTTCTCCAGAGCACCAGATGGTGTTGATGTCTAGCCCGGCTCCGCGTGTCCCAGTCCACACTTTTGCCAAGGGAGATTGCAGCCATATCCAGACCAGAATGCAGCCCCCACTGTGGCACCTGCACTCTCCCGTGGGAACCCCAATCCAGCAAGGGTGTATTCTCACAGCTTCCCAACCAAGCCTATTCCTAGCCCTAGATTACTTGCGTACCAGTGGTTGCTCTGACCCAGTTGGCCTAGCCCCTCATCTGTCTCAGCCTTTGCCTTCAGTGCTGTGGTCTAGTATCCCTGCCTCATGCAGACTAATTGGTGTAAGAGCCCAGCTCGGCATGACCTGTGCTCCATCCTGATTTCTGTTCTTCCTCGTTAAGGTTTGCTTGGCCCTGCCTGGTCCACCCCCTTCCAGTTACAGCTTGGCCCACCCCACATTCTGTTTTAGGATGCAGCTTCAGGTGCTGCTGCCTCGAGCTGCACAGACTGTTGTTTGTTCCTTTACCCGTAAGTGATGACGGGTTCCATATTCACACCTCACTCAGCCCATCACCACCCCAGCTTGCGAGCTAACCTGCAGGACTTTTATTTCTACAGGGTTGGGCCCACACTTCCCCCAGAGAATCTACCCCCAGACCTAGTTCTCTCACGTGCTGGTTAGTGTCTTGACCCTGCCAAGTGTGACCAGTCCCTATTCCACCACCTAGTCAGGTACTGGTACCTAGCCCTGCCAGACAGCCCCATCCATAGCTTTGCTGTAGACCGGTGTGTGGCAGTCAGTGATGCTCTATGCTAACAGCCCATCTCAGGATTCCTAATTGGGCTGGTGAATCAGTCTGGCCCAGGTCTTATGAACACTCCTCTCCAAGCCACCAGATCTCAGTCCCCACGCTTGCCAGAAAGTTTCATGACCCCATTACTGGGAATCACCCAGAATTCATCTCTCACCTACACTTACACAGGCCTTATTCATGGGTGTCCCTAGGCAGCAATTACATATCCTAAAAACCCCAGAGTTTGCTGCCGGGCAGTCTGCAGGCAGAGCCTGGCACTATTTGGTGCACTGGCCTCTGAAAGCCTAGGACTCAGTCACTGCCTTTTGGCAATGGCTTTGGCCTGAGTCCCCAGCATTGGGTCCGGCCTGGCTGGAGCACCCCCCACAGCCGCCACACTGCAGGGAGCTGCTTTTGCCCCAACCCCACGGCCAAACCCTTCCCAAACTCGTCCTCCCGCAAGATGTTAGTGGCAGGGCTGAGCTAGAATTTTTCGCAGCATCTTATGTGACACACACAGCTCTTGCAACACCTTGCTTTTGTGACACATGACAGCTGCTCGCCGGAGACCAGCCCAGCTGCTACGAGGTTTAGGGCTCATAAATCGCTCCAGCTCTGTCTCCGCCAGGATTGTCCAAGTCACAAATGGTGACTTAAGGCTGCTGGAGCCAAGAGGGTCCCTCAGTAGTCTTGACTGACATCTGTGTTTTTAATTCTCTAGGACTCTAAAAAACTATTTAAGAGGCAGAGTTGCTGAGAACATCTGCCGGTTGACTCCCCACAAGTGGCTGTGGGGCAGAGCTGAGTCTGACCAAAGCCAGGAGCTTCATCCGGGTCTCCCACATGGTGCAGAGTCCCAAGCACTGGGACTTTCCCAGGGCATTTGCAGGGAGCTGGAGTGGAAGAGCTCCACAAACTGGTGCCCACATGGGGTGCTGGCAGGACGTATAGCATCTTAACCTTGTAGGGCTACAGCTCAGCCCAAGGTCTGTTCATTCTTTTTTGGAAAGACTTATTTATTTTTATTTGAAAGGCAAATTTATAGAGAGGAGAGGCAGAAATCTTCCATCTGCTGGTTTACTTCTCAAATGGCTGCAGCAGCTGGAGCTGAGCTGGTCCCAAAGCAGAAGCCAGGAGCTTCATCTGGGTCTCCCATGTAGGTGCAGGGGCCTAAACACATGGGCCATCCACTACAGCCAGGCCGTAAACAGGGAGCTGTGTGGCAGGTGAAGGCAGCCCAAACACAAACTGGTGCCCACATGGGATCCCAGTAGCTGGAAGATTAGCCTATTGAGCCCTCATGCCAGCTCCAGGAAGGCCTTACCTAACACGCAGTCAGGCCTAGAATTCTCAAAATCCATGGCAAGGTCTCAGCTTGGATAAAGTGACGGTGACCAGAGCCCACCCAGCTCTGCACAGGTGTGGACACTGGTTTTGCTTTGTGAAATCAGGGGTGCCTGGAGTCTTCAGCAGCTGGTGCTGGCCTCTCCCTAGCTGGTGCTTCTGGGCTGTGGTTTTGGGAAGGGACTTGAGTTCTGTAGTGCCGCTCTGGCGAGCCTGCTAAAGGTGGTATATTGTCATACCTGTTAACTAGCGAGGTTTGGCCTCTGCGAAAGATGGAGAGGACAAAGCAGGTCCCTATGTCCCCTCAGCCCGGCGTGTTCGTGCTGGCCCGTGGGTGCCATGTGGCTTGTCAGCACCTTGATCTGGTCCCTTTGTAGTTAAACTGTGTACATGTTTAGTGTGCAAATGAGCATAGCTAGACACATCTTCATAACATCATGTAACATCTTGAGGCTACATGATTTTCCTTTGCATATTCTCTAGGTACTGCGTTATGTCTGCTCTAGCTTAGAGGAAAACTTCCGAGAAGGTTCACTTCCCAAATGACCGCGATGGCCAAGGCAGGCCAGGCTGAAGCTGGGAGCCAGGAGCTCTGTGCGGGTCTCCTGCGTGGCTGCAGAGGCCCAAGTTTGTGGGCTATTTCCCGCTGTTTTCCCACACACAGTAGCAGGGAGTTGAATCGGAAGCAAGGCAGCCAGGACTTGAAGCGGTTCCCACGTGGGATGCCGGCACCACAGCATCACACAGGCTTAGCCTGCTCTGCCATGACGCGGGCTCCAGATTTCCTACAAGAAAGTGGTTTTTCCTGAAGTTCCCATCTCTCAGGGAGTGTCAGACACAACTCTGACCACTTTGAGGACATTTCTATTCCCAGTAGTAGTGTTGGACACAGTTTGTGCAGTTGAAACATTTTTTCAAGATTTATTTTTTATTGGAAAGGAAGATTTACAGAGATAAGGAGAGACAGACAGATCTTCCATCTGCTGGTTCACTCCCCAAGTGGCCACAACGGCTGGAGCTGAGCCAATCTGAAGCCAGGAGCCAGGTGCTTCTTCCAGATCTCCCATGCACGTGCAGGGTCTCAACACCTTGGGCCACCCTCGACTGCTTTCCCAGGCCACAAGCAGGAAGCTGGACAGTTCGTATCCTGAGCAGCCAAGATACGAACCGGCACCCATATGGAATCCCAGCACATGCAAGACGATGACTCCAACTACTAGGCTACCGAGCTGGGCCCTGTCCTGGACATTCTGAGCCTTCGGAATCCTGACTGTGGTGATGTTGGGAGGCAAGGCTGAAAGCAAGAATCACTTGACCCATCCAATCCTGCTGAGTGCGTGGGCCCTGGCATTGCCCTTCTTGTCCTTGGGAGCTCTCTGAGGCCGAGTCGCCCCATCCCCGATGCCCCCCTGCAGGACCCACACCCTGCACCCATGCCCTTTGGCAGCTTCAGGTGTTTCTCCATCTCGCTCCCACCTGCTCGTGGCGTGTATGCAGCCTGCTCTCCCCCGATGCGTCTCTGACCATCTACAGAGGGGCTACAGATAGCAGAGCGAAGGAGGAAGCGCTTCCCAGTGGACGACGTGGGCGAAGTTTTTAAAACCTTGGCTGCATAAATAAATTTATATATTGACTTTTCGAAGATGATGCCCAGCCTTGTGGCTGCAGTCGGAGGATACTGGCTGAGCCGCCTGCATGGTGATTCTGTACCTGATAACTTCAGAGTCAGGCTGGGATGTTTAGATTCTTCAAGCCACCTGCCACTCAGTGTCTGTGCAAGCTGAGCACTCCAGGTGCCAGGCGCACACACCCACAGGTGCACACACAGACGTGGGAGTGAGCAGGAGGACAGGCAGGGACACGCGAGAAAGGACAGGGGCGTTGCCGGAACCCTGAGCCGTCTCCTGGGAGGCTCTGTGGTCCCCGCTGGAACAGGCAGACCCCCGCAAGGCAGAAAGCATGGGACCCCTAGCCCTGCCTCTGGAGTTGGGAGCCCCTCAGAGGGACTCTCACCCAGCACAGCCTCTTTGTAGAGGAGTGAGGAAGAGCACCCCCAGCAAGTCCCAAGCTCTGTCCACTCCTCCGTCCCACGCTCCCAGGCTGCTCTCCGGCCCGAGGGCACAGGACAGGGCCACTTCTCCAGGTCCTGTTACTCACAGGGATAGAGAATCCCTGTTGTTCTGGGCAGGTAACCCAAAGTGCTGGGCAGTTTTGTGGGTGCCAGTGTGCGATAGGCAGCTCCTGCTTCTGCCGTCAGTCCGAACACTCATGCACAGGCAGTGGACTCTTGGATTTATGGGTTCTTTTGCTTTTAAGATGAATTTATTTGAAAGGCAGAGTTACACAAAGAGGAGCGATGGTTCACTTCTCAAATGGTCACAATGGCTGGAGCTAGGCCCAAAGCCAGGAGCTTCCTCTAGGTCTCCCACCTGAGTTCAGGGCCCAAGGTCCTGGGCCGTCAGCTGCTGCTTTACCCAGTGCATGAACAGGGAGCTGCATCGCAAGCCGAGTGGCTGGGACTTAAACTAGCTTCTGTATGGAATGCCAGAGTCACAGACAGCAGCTTCACTTACTCCACTGCAGTGTCAGTCCTTGGCTTCCTGTCAGGCAGCTGGGAGGGAGACGACAACGCAACCTGTGACCTGCTTGTACTCAACACGGTCGCGAACACGATTGTCGCAGTCCCTAAGGAGCGGGCTGCTACTTCCTGGAGGGAGAGCGTGTCTTGCACGGGAAGGTGATAGATCCCTGGTTGGCAGGTTAGGGTAACCAAGTCAGCCTACTGGGTGGGGTGACTCCCCAGTTACCAGGAAGCACAGGACCCTGGGAGGGGTGAGATCCCCCAAGGGAGGAGAGGGGGTGGGGTGGTGATGTGCTCCAGGTTCATTTGCATATGAAGAGCTTCCCAGGAGGACTGGGTCCCCAGAGTGCTGCCCAGGCCTGCTTAGTGGCTCCTGCTGGTCTGGGAGAGGCAAGTGCTTGAGCTGTGGGGCTCAGGGCCTCAGGCCTCCAACCACAAGGAGCTGAGCAGCAAAAGGAACCCCAGCCCCCTCTTGGCACCCACCTGCCATCCAGAGACGCTGAGCTGAGGACTCCTGGTTAGGCCACACCTGGACTCCTACCCGGGCAAACCGACATGCTGCCTGCATGCTGCTGTAGGCTGCGGAGTCTACGGAATGTGGTGGTGGTGCAGCCCTCGAGGAAGGTCAAAGCTAACAAAATGAAAAGCTTAGGGAGCGGGAGATGGCTGTAGTGGGTCAGGTGCTGCTTGACCCCGATCTGAATGTTTGCCTAAGGTCGTGATTCCAGCCTCCTGCTGCTGCTGCCCTGGGAGACCCCAGGTGCTCAGTCGCCGCCACCGAAGTGGGAGACCTGGACGGGGGTCCCAGTTCCTGGCTGTCAGGGGCACTTGGGGACTGAGGCAGCAGATAGATTCTGATGGGATAGCTCTTTGCCCTCCAAAAAACCCCCAAAGGTTATTTTGTAGCAAAATGGATGTCAACATTTCTTTTCTTCTGAAGCTATAGTTGATTATTTGAGAGTGATGGAGGAAGAGACAGATTCGTTCCCCAAATGGCCTCAATAGCCGGGACTGGGCCAAAGGCAAGAGCTCAAAGCTACATCCAGGAATCCCAAGTGGGTGGAGCAGAGACCTGGACCTGAAGCAGAGCAGCTGGCAGTCTGATAAGACGCCATTGCTATGAGCTGCGGCTTAACCACTGAGCCACAGCGCCAGCCCCAGATTGCCTCTGTGGGCAGTGAGAGAGCCTGGCGCAGCCTCTCCAGAGCTGTTGCTTTGGACACAGGGGCATGTCAAGACAACCTGTTACTTTTGAAATTTGTTTTTTTCAATTTATATTTTTTTAATTTAAAGATTTATTTTATTTATTTTTTCTATTGGGAAGTCAGATATACAGAGAGGAGGAGAGACAGAAAGATCTTCCATCCAATGATTCACTCCCCAAGTGGCCGGAATGGCTAGAGCTGCACAGATCCGAAACCAGGAGCCAGGAGCCTCTTCCAGGTCTCCCACACAGCTGCAGGGTCTCAAGACTTTGGGCCGTCCTCAACTGCTTTCCCAGGCTACCAAGCAGGGAACTGGATGGTAAGTGGGGCTGCCGGGATTAGAACCGGCACCCATATAGAATCCCAGTGCGTTTAAGGTGAGGACTTTAGCCATTAGACCACTGTGCTGGGCCCTTCAATTTATATTCAATTTTATTTTTCAATTTTTAGTTATTTGAAAGGCAGCTGTAGATAGATAGATAGATAGATAGATAGATAGATAGATAGATAAATAGATAGAGTGTATCCATGCTGTAGTTCACTCCTGCAGTGCCCACAGCAGTCACAGCTAAAGAGTTAAGAGCCAGGAATGGTGTCCAGGTCTCCTGTGTGTGTGGCAGAGGGAGCCATGGGCTGCAGCCACCTGCTGGCTTCTCCCAGGGTCTGCCTCAGAAGGGAGCTAGAACGGGAAGTGGAACCAGGATTCCCACTCAGGCAGCCAGCTCCGTTGACTGCGGCTTCTGTTCCCTGCAGCGCAAGCCTGTTCACACACCCAGCCGAGCCTCAGGATTCTAGATGGGAGAGAACATTGTTCTTGGAATTCCGGCGGCACTTGCTACCACACTTGCTTAAACATCCCAGACCTGCCGTGGTGAGGCATAGCTCTGAGGAAGGCACAGAATTGGACCAGTGGTCTTCGCTCCCAGCTCCCCTGCCTGATCGTGTCCTTGAGATTGCGGTGCAGGGTCACAGCAGACAGCCAGCACCGCTTCTGGTGCTCCCTACCCTGGTTAGGAGTTGAAAACCAAAGCCCCTTCTTCCTCGTGGGGCCTGATGTCTCTCTGCAGAAGCTTTGGGCATCCTCCTCTAGGCCCCGACCACCTGACACTCCGGGATGCTCTACCTGGGGCTACCTAAACATTTTTTTGAAGATTCATTTATTTGAAAAAAAGTGTGACACAGAGAGAGGTATTTTCCATCTGCCGGTTCACTCCCCAAGTTACTGCAACACCTGGGGCTGGGCCAGGCTGAAGCCAGGAACTCTGTCCTGGCCTGACATGTGGATAGCAGGGACCCAGGCACTTGGGCCATCTCCCGCTGCCTTCCAAGCCACATTGGCAGGAGCAGGGGTCTGGATTAGAAGTGGAGCAGCCAGGACTTGAACGTTGTTGCATATGATCCCGGCATTGCACACAGCAGCATAACCCCCTGAGCCTGGCGCATCTTTCTCCGCTCATTCGGGGTCTTCTGCAGGGTTTTGGTTCCTGGGAACGCTGTGACATTGCTTCCCGGTCAGTTTCCACTCCACTGTGTCCTCTGCTCCCACCTCTGAGCCCCTCGCGGAGAGTGAGCCTCCTGGACCGCCCCCGACTGTCTCCGTTTTGTGCTCTCTATCCCATTTCTGCCTCGTGGTTCTCCTCCGTGTCCCACGTCACCTCCGTCTGTCCCTCCTGCGCTGGCTCCTTTCTTCTCAGAGAGGCCTCAGGACAAGTTGGCCCTGTTCAATGAGTGCTTACAAGCCACGCACATGTACATGAATGTGTGTGGTCCTGTGTGATCACAAGTGCACACACACAGACGCATGCACCTGTACATGTACACACACAGATGCCCGTGTGTGCACGTATGCACAGGTACCACCCTCCTTGGGTCCAGGGACGGCCAGCAGGCTACTCAGGCCTCATCAGGCTGTGGGGCAGTGTCCTCTCCCAAGCTCTCCCAGGTCCCTACAGCTGTGGGGCTGAGGTTCTCAGACCCCAGAGTCATCCCTGCTTTCTGGCTGGTGGCCCTGCCTCTTGGACAAGTTGCTCTCCAAGGCCAGCAGAAAAGCAGAGCGAGCTGCTGGGTCTGTTGGCCAGGTCCTAAGGAATGGAGTTATACCATTCATGTCCAGCAGGTGGCCGCCTGAGACTTCTGCTTCCCGCTGCTCAGTAGGTGGAGGGGAGCTGGACCTACTTCCACAATGTCTTTTTTTACTTCTTCCCGGTCCACTCTGTCCTTTTTCTGTCATCTTGGTGGTGGGAGGGGAAGCTTTGGGGACTTCCATAGGTGTGGTCCATTCACTATGTTTAACTCCAAGTCTCTGAGCAGTTAATTTTATTTTTATTTTTAAAGATTTATTTTTTCATTTTTATTGTGAAAGTAAGATATACAGAGAGGAGGAGAGACAGAGAGGAAGGTCTTCCAACCAATGATTCACTCCCCAAGTGGCCACAATGGCCGGAGATGAGCCGGTCCGAAGCCAGGAGCCAGGACCTTCTTCCAGGTCTCCTACATGGGTGCAGGGTCCAAAGGCTTTGGGCTGTCCTCTGCTGCTTTCCCAAGCATATTAGCAGGGAGCTGGATCGAAAATGGAGCAACTGGGACATGAACTAGCACGCACATGGAACTCGCACTCAGCACAGAGGCATGGACTGCTATGCCACAACACAGGCCCTGGAGCAGTTCATTTGTGGATGGTGTGTGGTCGATTGCCTGCCACTAGCGAAGACTACTTTGAGCCTTGGAAGGTCATGATCAACAGAAATTAATGTGACCCAGTCCTGATGGGGCAGTGAGCCACACACGTATTGCAGTGGGAGATGGGGGACTTCCGGTCGGCCATGATGCAAGCGCGAGGGGCCGAGGGAAGGAGAGCGAGAGGCATCCAGACCCACGTGGACACGGAACCCTTCCCTCCGCTATGGCCCCCCTCCCGTCTGATCAGGAGCTCACAGACTTCCAGCCCTGTCCCCCCCTCCCAGCGCCGTGGTCTTGGGATCCAGTTTCCAGCAGATGCAGTCGGATCACAGCAGGTGAGCTTGGTTCTTGATCAGCCATGTAGGAATGTGACAACTTGCTCACACCTGAGGGGCAGACTCCCGGCACCCAGAACAGGGCCCTCCTGTCTCCGGCTCCAGCGCCAGCTCTCTGCTCTGGAAGGCAGTGGTGGTGCCTCCCACAATGGCCTTCCTGCCGCCTGCACCGGAGCCTGGATGGAGTCCCCAGAGTCCCGCGGTAGCCTTGATCTGGCCCCAGCCATAGCAGGCGTCTGGGAGGAATTAAGGAGCAGAAGGAGGGAGCTCCCCCGGCGCTCCTCTTCTCCCTTCTCCCAGTTTGCCTGTTTCCTCCAAAACCCGCCGCCTGAGAAAAAGCTCAGCTCACCACTTGATGGCAGCAAAAACCAGGGAACCCGGCGGAGCAGCTCCCCCACCCACCCCGGGCGGGCCGGGGGCGAGGAGGAAGCTGGGGCGGGGTCTTCCCACCCTTTCTTCCCTCCGGTTTCCCGCCGCAGGCAGCTCTCTGGGGTGAAGGTGAAGCTGCTGTCCTGCAGTCGAACCCTGACACTGCCGACCTGGAGGTGGTGTCCACCTGCCCCAGCCCCCTGAGCTGAGCCCAAGCTCGGTCGGCCCTCCGACCTCTGACCCACGGTTGTCGACTGGGGCGCCCCACGAGGCCCTCCCGAGGGCACGGGCAAGGTGGGGGAGGGGACGTGGGGCTCCTGGGCCCCTCCCCCCATGTGGGCACCTTCCCAGAAGCCCACCCCACCCTGTGGTTTCGCAGGACATGTGAGGGATAACCACTGTTGCTGATCTAGCAGGGCAACACTGCAGCCCCACACCCTTTCCCTAGCAGGCCCCCCTTTGGAAAGAGGGTGTGCTCTGTGCTAGGCCGGAAGAGGAGGGGGTTGTGCGGGGGGCCCCAGACAGCGTGGCAGGCAAGCCTCCCCTGGGGCCCTGTGCAGGGCTGAGAGGGAGGCGACTGGGGAGAGATGGGGGGGCCAGCCTTCCCCAAGCCTGGGGCTGGTGGAGGGGGCCACAGGGAGGGTCCGAGGGACTGTGGGGAGGAAACAGGCTGTCACCTACATAGGGCGGCCACAGACTTGTCCCTGCAAATACCCACCTCCCCCCCCGCCCCCCCCCAGCTTGGGCCTCACTGAGCTCCCAGCTGCAGGGGAAGCTGCCGCCCAGGGCCTGGCAGCTGCTGCTAGGCAGGACTGCACAGGGCTGCTCCCAGCAGCATGCTGGGCCAAGCCAGTTCCTTGGGAGCAGCGGGTCCTGCTCAGGGCTGGGAGGGGTCCACCTTGACCTCATGGAGGCCATTGTGGCCTCAGAATCATTTTTTCAGGTGTAGGCAGACAGGGACACTTCCACCCCATGTGTCACTGTGGGTGTTCCTTCTGATTTTACATACGCACAAAGGGGAATGCTTAGCGCTGAAGGTGAGAAAGCGTGTGTGTGCACACACATACCATGAACACAGGTGGTCCCACACCGGAGGTCCCTGTCATGAGTGGGAAGTGGGGGAAGTGGACCAGGGAAAGAGAGAGGGCCCCTGACACCTCCTCCTAGCACCTCCTTGTAATGAGAAGTGGGGAGAGCCCCTAGCACCTCCTGTGTGAGGTGGGGGGAGAGCTCCTGGCACCTCCTTGTATGAAGTGGGGGAGGGGTGCCTCTGGAGGCAAAAGGCTCTGGGGAATTTTAGGCTACCTCCACAAAATTCTTGAAGAAGATCTTGATTTCCGTGTTTCCACAGTACCTTCTCCCCAGGTCCTGGATGAAACAGAGGGCATCTTGGGAAAGAGCGTGTTTCAATGGACACGTGAAGGGTGCACTGACCCGTGGGCCAGGGGCTTGCCGCTCAGCAGACCTGCCTGGCTGCCTCTCCAGCCCCTGCTGGGCCCGACGTGCTGCCCAGTCCCCTTGGGTGAGGTCCCACTGTGGTCTGAGAGTTCTTCCAGACCCACCCCAGCAGATTTAATATTTGCTGGTTCATTCCCCAAATGGCCTCAGTGGCAAGGGCTGAGCCAATCCAAATTCAGGAGCCTGGAACTTCATCTGGGTCTCCCACAAGGGTACAGGAGCCCAAGCACTTGGGCCATCTGCTGTTGCTTTCCCAGGCACATTAGCAGGGAACTGGATTGGAAGTAGAATTATTGGGATTCATATAATACTCCGATATGGGAATCTGGCATCACGAGTGATGACTTAATGTCCTGTGCAAGAAGATAACTTTATTTTTATTGGAAAAGCAGATTTACAGAGAGAAGGAAAGACAAAGAGAAAGATCCTTCGTCCACTGGTTCACTCCCCAAGTAATTGGAAACCAGGAGCCAGGAGCTTCCTTCATGTAGCCCACACTGATGCAGGGTTCCAAGGCTTTGGGCCATCCTCTGCTGCTTTTCCAGGCCACAAGTAGGGAGCTGCGTGGAAGTGGAGCAGCTGGGACACAAACCGACACCCGAGTAGGATCTCAGTGCATGCAAGACAAGGATTTAGCCACTAGGCTATTGTGCCACACCTGGAAGGAGCTAACTTTTCAGAGGAAAAGAGACACAGAAGCAAGTTGCTCTAATCTAGTTCAATCAAAGCAGAGGCCAGTGCTATTTGGTAGCTAGTAAAACCACCATCTGGAACACCACCATTATATACAGACGCCAGTTCAGGTCCTAGCTGCTTTATTTGCATCCAGCTGTGACAGTGCCCCAGGAAGGCAAGGGAAGATGGCTCAAGTGCTTGGGCCTTGGTCACCCACGTGGCCGATTCAGAAGCTCCTGGCTTCACACGGGCCTGGCTCTGGCAGCTGTAATCATCTGGGGAGTGAACGAAAGGATGGAATATCTCTCTTCCTTCGTCCTCTCTCTTTCTCTCTCGCTCTGTCTCTCCTTTCTCCCTGTAAAAAGGCAAAACAAAATAAGGCTATGCTTTTCAAAAGAATGAATAGTAAAAATATATAATCAATGCTATCACATAATTTAAAATTCAGTGTTGCAATTTAAGTTAACCGTTTGTAGTATTCCCAGTATGCTTTGGAAGGAGACTCATTTTTTCAGTTACCTTAAGAATGTCATGGGCGGGGGAGGGGTTTGGGCCTTGGGTTTGGGGGCAAGTGCCGCTCCTCTCAGTGTGGCGGCTGTGGGGGTTGCCCCTGCCGGGTCGGACCCAATGCTGAGGGCTCACGCCAAAGACACTGCAAGGCAGTGAACGAGTCCTCTTCCTCCCCCAGGGCGGCCAGTGCACCATGTGGTGCCAGGCTTTGCCTGCTGGCCACCCGGCGGCCTGCTCTGGGGTTTTTTAAGATATGTTTGCTGCCTGGGGACACCCATGACTAAGTCCAATTTTAGTGTAGGTGAGTAGTGAATCTTGGGTGATTCCCAGTGACAGGGTCATGGAGGCATGCATTGGGACTGATACCTGGTGGTTTGGAGGGAAGTACCCAGGAGACAATTATACACCAACCCAATTCGGAATACAGAAATGGCCTGTTTGCCTAGAACATCACTGATCGTCACACACTAGCCCACACCAATACTATGGATGGGGGCCTCTTTGGCAGTGATGGGTACCATTACCCAACTGTTTGGTGGAGTGGGGGAGTGGTCACATTTGGCAGGGTCAAGACTGTATCCAGCATGCTAGAGAACTTGGTCTGGGGGTAGACTCTATGGGGTTGTGTGGGCCCAACCCTGTGGAAATGCAAGTTCCCCTAGTTGGATACCCTAACAGGGTTGAGGTTCCCACCATGGGTGTGTACGCTGGAATGGGGGCTGTGTTCTATCCAGGAAACAGTTGCAGTCACCCAAGGCACTAGTGTGGGCTGGGATTGGATGCACCAGGCCAGTTCGGACCCCAACACCATCTGGTGTCATGGAGGACCAGGGTAGATGTGGGACTGACTAGGCTGGGTCTCAACCCCCTACTGAGCCATGTGTGAGCTGTATGTGTGTATGGACGAGCCATGACTGGGCTGAAACATCCAACAGCAAGAACCAGAATGGGGTGAAAGCCAGCCGGGAAAAGAGTAGGGTTGGCTCAAGGACCCCCTGGTATGCGCAAAATCTGGCATTGGGAGGGGTTCTGATGGAGGAGCCTGGGCAACTCCTCTGGCAGGACACAGTCCCTGCAGGTTAGCGCAAGAAGCATGATAGGAAACAGCCCAGAATAGGCCATGGAAAGTTTCCCACTGGTACACATTTGGCATGGGTTGGGGACAGACCAGGCTGAATCAGTTCATGTCATCCACTGGCAAATCCGAACACCAGAACAGAGCTGGGTTTGGTTGCAACAAAACCAGTACACATTATGGAATGCCAGGGTGAGGTTGCCTGTACTGGATTTGACCGCAGCACCCAACCAGCACACGTGAGATCCAGGAAGGGAGGGACAGAGCTGGCAGGGGGACTGAGGGGCTGGTCCCCTCGCTGGACAGCTGCTCCCACTGGAGAGCGTGGGCTGGGATGAGGACAGACCAGACTAAGCAAGGCTGCAACACCTGTGTGCTGCATGTGGACTAGATCAGGGAAAAGCCAGGCTGGGCTGATTATTCCTGTGGGTGCAAACATAAATTAGAGCGGGTGAGGGATGTTTGGGCTTAGTCGCAGCATCAGCTGGCAGAAGCTGGCACTGGGGACTAATTCTGTCAAGTCAAATCACAGAACCACCTAAAGAGTGCATAAACCGGGACTGAGAGAGACCTGGGAGGGAAAAAATGGGTTCCCCCTTCCTGGGTCACTACTCCCGCGGGAGGACATGAAAACTAGGATGGAGGCTGGGGTGGCTAGACAGAGAGGCATTCAACAACATCTGTGAGGGCTGGATGGTTGAGTTGGTTAGATGGAACTAAGCTTTAATACCCACTGACAAGTACAAGAGCCAAATGGGATGGGGGACAGACTGGTCTACTGCTACACATACTGGCAAACCAGGGTAGGGGGTGGGCCTGATGGGGGTTATTGTGGGTTGCCCCGACTAGGCTGCAGCTCCACTGGTTGATGTAAGGGCCGAGTATGTGCTGGGCAGAACCAGGCTGGACTGCAACACCCACTGGTTCCAGTGCAAGTCGGGACTGAAAACAGAACCAACCCAGCAATTGAAACCACCAGCTGATCGTGGTGATGGATTGTGCCGGGCCCTGTGCTTGCTAGAACATACAAGAATCTGGTCTGGGAATACCTCAAGGTTTCTTTGGAGATCTCCCCAATCGAACTGCTGGACTCAGAACTCTAACCAGGAAAGGACAGAAGACAGAACAGGTCAATCATTCATCTCAGCTATATGTTGGCAGCGAAATATGGGGCAAACGGAGACTTGATGATGGACCATATCAATCAGTGGACGACCTCATCGAGCTAAACTGGCAGCGATTCATAACTGGAGAACTATTAAAACCACTTGAGCAAATATCTCAGAGCATGCCCCACATCCGGGACTTGGGGTGGGTGGGAAACCGGGTGGGGCTTCTCCCTCAATATCCCCCTTTACCTCAGATACATGATGGAAACAATATGGACATAATAGTATTACCCACTTCCCTATACCCCCTGAACCTTTTTTTTTTAGCCGCAATTAACTATGTAAATATTGTCAACAACAATACAATTTAAAAAAAAAAAAAAAAGAATATCATGGGCGAAAAGACCTGCTTTGGCAAAATTCACACTTCCAGGAAAGGGGGAATGAATGAGCACGTAATGGCACCCAGAGCTGACCTCTGAGTAAATGGGCCATTTCAAACATTTTGCTACTCAATAGCTGAGGATGCATTTGCAAAGCAGGTGGGACATGGGGCTTAGGACTTCCTGGCAGGAAGAGAAAAAATGACCAGTAACCTGACTGACTGTCTTCTATCAATGCCAACAGGTTCAGCTGCTCCAGACGCAGGAATCCCAGGAGAAACTTGGTAGGTACAGTGGGAGGAGCGCTAACCAACCTGGCAAGTACAGTTTTGATTTTTTTCTGCCTCTTTTTTGTAATGCGCCAAAATGCTAGCCGAAGAGCATTGCCCAAGGAGAAGTTAGATGTTCTAGTCCCAGGAAGGGCCCCACCCTCCTCTGGCCGAGGACGCAAGGCTGAACCCTATTTAGAATAGCTCGAGGGATGGAGAGACGCCACATCCCTAGCCGATGCTCCAAAAATATTCTTTCTCACAACCAGCTCTTTTCCATCATGTTGGGACGAGGGAGGGCATGCAGTGGTAATCTAGGTGAGAAACCGTGAGGGCAGAATCACAGCACAAGGACGTGTTCCCCTGGTCGAAGTCATGCACCTGCTCAGGGCTGGTGTGCGTGGGCAGCCACCTCGCAGGCCCAGGGAAGGGCCTGAGGATGGGGGCCAACCGTTCCCCAGCAAGCTGCCTCAGAGCACCCGTCCTAGCCCCGAGGAGCAGAATTCAAAAATATTTGCCAAGCCAGTAGGTGAAATTCATAAAGGCATTTTTAAAATTTCCATTTGGTTAATAATGAAGTTGGCTGCTCCCCACGACCTTTGCCCATTTTTCCCCTGGGAGTCCTAGCATTTTGTGTGACCGATTTTTGCAAGCTCTTCATGTAGGAGAGTACTTCCAATGGCTCATGGAAGGGCTGGTTTGTGGCACGGTGAACTAAACTGCCGCCTACCGTGCCAATGTCCCATCTTGGAATGATGGTTCCAGCTCCTGGCCTAACCCTAGCCTTTGTAGCCATTTGCAGAATGAACCAGCAGATGGAAAATCTTTCTCTGTTTCTCTGTCATTATCTCCTTCAAACAAATGAATAAATTTTTTTCTAAATTTTATATTTATTGGAAAGTCAAATTTACACAGAAAAGGAGAGACAGAAACATCTGTCCACTGGTTCTCCCCAAGTAGCTGTAAGCCAGGAGCTTCCGGGTCTCCCATGCAGGTGCAGGGTCCCAAGGCTTTGGGCCATCTGCTGCTTTCCCAGGCTACAAGCAGGGAGCGGATGGAAGCTGGAGCAGCCAGAATTTGAACCAGCTGCCATATGGGATCTGAGTGCAAGCAAGGCAAGGATTTAATAACTAGGTTATTATACTGGGCCCAATAATTTTTTAAAAAGATGATGGAAAATAGAATTTTGTGTAAAAAAAAGTTTTTTAAATGTATGCTAAGTTATCTCATCATCTTCGTTTTCCATGGACTGTTGGAATCACACATAGGGATTTCCGTTTCATTTTGTCTTAAAATAAATTTATCTTTCAGTTCCATTTCCATGAACTATTAGTCCTTATCAGCCAAAACCTTGAAACCTGTGCCCAGTGTAAGTAAAAATGGACCAGCAAAATCTAGGGCCAGTTCTGTCTTTGCTGTTGAGCTCAGTCAGCTGGGATAAACTCACACAGTTATGGAGGCCGGGTCCTCACCAGGACCAACAGCACCACCGTTTTCATCTCAGAGTCCCCTTGTGCAGGGCCATTCTTGGTCACCTGCAGGTTTCTATCCTGCCTCTTCCAGAACTTTCTATACATGTCACTGGATAACATGGGGTCTTTTTTTTTTAATTTATTTATTTTTATTGGAAAGTCAATTTACAGAGAGCAGAGACAGAGAGAAAGATCTTCCATCTGCTGATTAACTCCCCAAGTAGCCACAACAGCCGGCGCTGAGCTGATCTGAAGCCAGAAGCCAGGAGCTTCTTCCTGGTCTCCCATATGGGTTCAGGGTCCCGAGACTTTGGCCCATCCTCCTCCACTGTTTTCCCAGGTCACAGCAGGGAGCTGAGAGGGAAGTGGAGGAGCTGAGACATGGATCGGAGCCCACATGAGATCCGAGTTCACGCAAGGTGAGGACTCCAGCCACTAGGCTATCACACCAGGCCCCAACATCACCCTAAGTGTGGCATCACACTCAGAGATAGATTCATGTTGTTGTGGGTGTCTTCAATACCTTCCTTTTTTGCTAATTAGAAGCGTTTTTACATTTATTTATTTGAGAGACAAAGAAAAGAATAGATAGGTAGCTAGCTAGAGCTCCCAGCTGCTGACTCAATCCCTACATGCACAAAAGAGCTAGGGCAGAGCTGAACCAGGCCGAGCCCAGAGCTGGGAAGTCAGGCCAGGCCTCCACCTCCTGGGTGGCCAGGGTCAGTTGCTTGACCCATCACAGGCTTCCTCCCAGGATAGGCGTTGGGAGGGAGCTAGGACTCGGACCACAGCATTCGGTCATGGAATGCAAGGGTCTCACTGGGCATGTCAACTGCCATGCCAAACCCTCAGCTTAGCACTTAAATGAGACAACTGGATGGAGTTCCTGGTTTCTGGCTTCAGCCCATCCCAGCCCTGGCTTTTGAAGCCATGTAGGGAGTGAACCAGTGGATAGAAAACTCTCTTTCTCTTGTTCTCTCTCTTTCTCTCTCCCTCCAACTCTGCCTTTCAAATAACTAAATCTTCAACAAAAGAAATATTTTAAATCCTGTCTTTGATGAGCTTTCTAATTTGGGTGTACGTTCTATGTGTTAGGATCCCCAGCCCGGCCCAAGGCCAGGGAGATGTTTGAGCATCATCTAGAAGTGCTGTGGTTTGGGTTTTAGGACGTAGCTCTAAGTTCACCTCAGTTTTACTTTCATGTGTGGTATGAGGTGGGGGCGAAGGTTCCTCTTTTTCTACATTAATATTCGTATGTTCTAAAAAGTCTGCACTTTCTCCGTTTGACTGCTTGGTCATCCAGTTGTGTATATACGCATCTGTTACCATTATTCTGGTCTGTCTGTTCTGCCAGAACCATGGTTTCGGTCACTTCAGCTTGGAACTAGTTGGGTCGAAGGTGATAGTTCAGTTTGTTATCCTCATTGAAGAAGTTGCAAGACTTGAACCATCTCGCCTGCTCCCCGGATCACAGACCCCAGAGCGGATCTCTGTGTGTGTTATCCGCCATTTCTGCTCACACAGAGTTATTGCTTTTGATGTCTCCTGCAATGGACTTACTAGCTATCAACACAGGCCCCATCCCAACCCTCCACAATCACCCCCACGCTTTTTAAAAGGAATAACTTCTCTCTCGTACGATGCTCTGGATTTTGGAAGGAGATAAGCAGCGACTTAACCACTGTGCTGAACACCCACAGGGGAAGCAGAGAAAATGAAAGGGAAAGACATAGGACAGGAATGAGATAGCATAGGCTAGACCTCTTCTGTCTTAGCCACAGGTGGAGGTCTGGGCTGCTCGAATCCTCCCCCACCACACACCCAAGGAGAGCAGATGATCTAGCCATCCGGTGACAGAGCTGACAGTGCCGGTCCCCTGTGGCTTCATGCAGGCTCCCTCTGGGGACGTTCTGGGGTTGCAGAGAACGTCACAGCAGGGCCAGAGCTCTGGCTCTGGGCACACAAGCCTCTCCTCTTGTAAGACGGGAGGTGAAGGAGATGGATCTGGAGGGTGAAGGTGTTTATCTGCATCTGCCCTGCAGCTGTCCTACCCGTCCCATCCCGTCCCATCCTGTCCTACCCGTCCCATCCCGTCCCATCCTGTCCTACCCATCCCATCCCGTCCCATCCAGTCCCAGGCACCCCCACCCAATGCCACCACAGCCCTTCCTACGCCTAATGGATGGGATGGGGCTCAGAGTGGCCATTTGTGCATTTGATCATCTCTGTTTATCGTCACTGCTCTGCGGTGGCATCTCCAGCTCCCGGCAGAGAGGCTGGCATGATGAGGTGGGCTATACCTTCCTCATGACTCAGCTCGTCTTCCCCATGGCTCCTGACGCTGCACCAAAAGAGCCTCTTCTCGGGCAGGGACCTCTGCCCTCCCAGGTTGGGGCTCACCTTCCCAGGGGGTTGCTCCTGCCTGTCCCCCCATTTTCACACCCTCTGCTGTGCCCTGACCATGCCCTGCCACATGAGCCTAGCAGCAAATGTGCAGTCAAGGTCACCTGCTGGGGACAGACCCAGCTAGTCCCGTGCCAGGGCAGGTGGGGAACAGCCCGAGAATATCTGTGGAGGAGGCTGCCAGGGCCCTGATGAGCCTGGGAGAGCTCTGTAATCTGGGTTTTACCTCGGACAATCCTGTGGCCAGTGAGATCCAAGAACTCTGGCAATGCCAGAGGACAGAGGGTGGGCCCTGCCCTGCCCTGCCCTGCCCTGCCCTGCCCCCACATCCTGCCTGTCCAACGGATGGGCCAGGGTGATGCCCGGCCCCCTAGTCCGCCAGCACCACCGAAGCCCTTCTGCACCCAAAGGGTGCACTAGACTACACACTGCAAGTGGGGGGGTTCATCACACCAAAGGGCTGGCCCCCTTCACCACTGTGTGTGTAGGGTATAGCCTCGGCTCCTCTAAGTCTTTCTAACACCAAGGCTAGAATGGGGCACGGAACAGCTATCTTCCCCACAGGCTCAACACCTAGCTCTCCTGCGCAGTGTTGCACATTGCTGATGTGGCTGGAATTCCCAGCTTTCCTAGGCCCCATGGTGTTCTCTGCCTACTGGGGATGGGAGAGGGGTACAGAGCAGTGTTCCCGCCAGCCTCCCCCCACCGACTCCACCTGCAGCTTAAAGGTATTCTGCAAGTGACAGACTTGCCCTTCCGCCAGCTTCCAGTCCATACTCACTGCCGGGCCCAGGGCTGGCCCTGGGGCTCCCAGAACCCCCTCCTGCCTCGTTCCCAGAGGTCCCTTCCCAGCCTCTTCCCCTAGTTCCTCCATTGTTTCATGGGAAGAAGGGGTCAGTACCTTCTCTGAGAGACTTCAGATGCTGTCACTTGCGGAGGTGACTTAGAACGTCCCCCTGGAAGCTGAGGCCATGGTCCTATTCCTGTTCTCTGCCCCGGTTCAGTTGGCACTGGGCTCCGATCTCCCCACGCCTCCCCAGAGCTATTCTCACTCCCCCCACCCCCACTGCAAGGAAAGTGACTACTTAAAAAGTTCCAGAAATAGGCAGCCTATTTGTGGCTTCAGCGCAAATCGGTTTATTTTTGCTGTACATTGCTGTATTTCCTCTAAATACAAGTCATTACCACAACTATGTGTTGGTGGCAGCACCCTCAGTCCTTGCCTGCCTGACCCTCTGAGAGATGCTAGCCGTCAGTTCCTGGTCCCCCTGTCCTGCCATCTGCTGCTCCCTACCAGGACGCCTCTGGCCACTCAGCTTCCTGGAAGCTTGCTACCCCGCCTTCAACTCGTGACCGTTGTCCATTTACAGATAGGGCTGCTGGGCATCCTTGGCCGGAGCAGAGGGTGTCTCTGTTCCCTTAGCAGCTGGGAAAAGCACATTGGTTTTGTTGACTTAGATCCTGACATGGGAGTCTTCCTCCTCCCATTGTAGCACCATAGGACCAGGCTGTGCTGTGTGTCACATCTGAAATGCCACTGTGGCTCCGAGGAGCAGAGAGGACATCCTGCCTCCCGCCACACTGCTCTTTCCCTCTGGCCCCCCGCTCAAGCTCTTTGTGCCCCACTAGGACCCTGGATGCTTCCTGGTGCCCTGTTAGTCCTCTCAGAGTTGGATCACTCCCTTCTGCTCCTTTCTTTTGTCGCCCCTCCTCCACTCCCGCTCCCCATTCCTGGTTTCTCTGCAGCCTCAGACCTCTCTCCTGCGGAAACACCGGGTTCCTCTCGGTGGGCCCTGGGGTGTGAGCACTCGGCAGACGCCGGCTCCAGTGCCCAGGCCAGGCTCACCTGCTGCTCACATGTGACACCCCAGGAGGACATGCTTGGTCTCCCTGCACTCCCTGTCTTCCGGAAGACATCCAGGGAAAGTCCCTTCCCACCTCTAACCCCCAGCGAGGTGGGGATACAACGTGCTCATGCTCCCAACCTTCTTGCCACTGACGGACACTGACACACACGTGGTCCCGCAGAACCTGAACTTGCTCCCCATGTAATTTTGACTTGCTTCACCTCATTTTTGTTAACGTCATTACTGTTCTGGATAGGGAGCTCCCACAGTAAGACGAGTGACTGGGTGGAACGAGGGGGTCACAGCCCAAAGCAAATTCCCTCCCCTCCCCCTGCTCCCCTCGGGCATCTCCTGCCTAGTTTTGCGTGGAGTTTGTGGCAAACTTGGGAGCCAGGTCGAGGGAGGGGAGGGGAGTAATTCGGCCTCATGTTCTGCATGGGTGGGAATTTGTAACTGAAGGTCCGTTGCCAGGAAGAGCTCCGGCCCCGGCTGCAGAGCTGTCTGGGCACCGCTGTGGCACAGGCAGATCTCCTGTCCTGGACCCTGGATCCCTGGTTCTCTGCCCTCTCCCTGGCATCTCGCAGGTGGCCTTCAGTCGCCTGGTGAGTTATTCTCTGAAGACTTGCAGGAAGGGGGCCGAAACTCAATCACTGGACCACGAGCCTCCCTCGGCGCAGGTCTGTGCACACAGCCCATGTCCTCGCAGGGACTTATTAAAGAGCTGGTTCCTATCAGTTCCATTTTCCAAGAGGTAAGACTGAGTCCTGAGGAACTACCATGGACCCCATGCCCGTCTGCAGGCTGAACCAGGAGCTTAAGCTGGCCCTCTGTCTTTACAAACAGGCGTGTGTTTGCCTTTCCAGGTAGGCTTTCCCTGGGCTACCTCTTTGTTTAGTTCTTTCTGGCTGCCGCAGGCTGGGGTAGCGGCTAGCCACCCTGCATTACTGCCGCTTCTTTGCACTCTGGATCAGCGTGAAGATCTCCACTCGTGTGTGTCAGCGAGGGATGCCATTTGAAGTGCAGTTTCTGCTGATAAGCGTGGGACCATCTGCTTGGCAAAGCGCAAATATTTTCAGCAGTGGGAGAAGCAGCTCTGATTTCTTCGGGCAACAGAGGCTGTGCTGTCGCTGGAGATGGGGGGACGAGAGAGCTTGCAGGCTCCTGGAGCAGCAGCACCCCAGGATGTGAGTGGGCAGCTTTCCAATGGCCACTTCTGACCCCCTGCCACGGATGCCACCTGTGAGTCTGTACCTCAGGTTGTTCGTTGTTTGGATTCTCTCACCAGAGAATCCTCTTTGGTGGGCTCTCGCCTCGGCAGCCCTTTCTGGACTGTGCCTTGGACAGTTAGCTGTTGGCTGCCAGCGTCAGGTGCTGGCACAGGCACTGCCTGGCTCCTCCTGACTTTTGCACACTGTCGGCTCTGCTGGAAGAACTGGTTCCAGGTGAGAGCTTGTGCAGCCACCTTTTCCTGTGTAATCCATGCCAGGGGAGAGGAGGGAGGCTGGTTGGGGAGGGGGCTCTTAGACTCTGTTCATGGGTCTGGCCATGGACTTAGAGGTCTCCCAGGTGGCTCTAGGAGCTGGGGACACAGGGGGTTGGAACCATTTGTGCTTCCTAGGGAGGAAGTGCTTGGTTGGAGTAGCTGAGCTCAGCCAGGGGACAAACCACATTGAGTTTTCTTTGCCTTTTCTGAGCGGACAGTGATGGAAACTCCAGTGCTGGCTGCCGATGGAATCCCCTGCTTGCGGTCAGTTGCTGGTGAACTGTCTGCTGGGAGGACCGCTCCCCTTGCCCAGCCTCGCTCTGTAGGGTGCGAGTCTTAATTGTGTTGCCTGGCCGGGTTGGTGCTGAGCTCTGGGGGGCACACATAGCGCCTGGGCTGCCCTGGCAGGGAGCCTGTGGCCGGAGTGGGGTAGTGCAGTAGCGGCAGGGCCATCTGCTTTCCGGGTGCAGGTTCTTTGCTGTGGGAATTGCCCTGTGGTTTGCAGCGTGTTAAGGATCCTTGCTGGTCTCTACATGCTGGAGGGCTGCTAGCAGAGCCCCCACAGGCAACTTCCCCCCCACCACCCGTGTCGCTGTGGTCGGGGCTCCGAGTGGGTCCTGCTGTGTTCTGGGGACAGTAGGGCTCTCCATGCAGGGGATGCCAGCCCTAGGAGCACAGTACATGTGCAGGTTGTGCCATGTCCACCACCTTGCTCTGTCTGAGCCCAGCGGCTCCCTTGCCTGCCAGGGGGCCTTCTGCCCACAGATGGGTTTCTGTTTGTCCAGGCTACTACACACGACATGGTAAGACTTCGTCCTTTTTCTCTGTCGCTGTGCACCTGGAAGGCCCAGCCTGGGGTCACAGGCTCCGCAGGGTTGCCTAGGAACGAGAGGAGGTTCCAACCATGTCCCCTTCAAACCCTAGTTTTGTTGGCTTCTCTCTGTGTCTTAATAGTGCAGTTGTAGGCTGGGAACCAGTGTCGGGGGCCTGAGTCCAAGTGAATAGGATTGTGGAAGTGGATGTTGGCTTCTTAGGTGCCTTAGCAAGCATAAAGGCTTGCTGTTAGAACTCTCTTTCTCCCTCAGTTTTCCATTAGTGCTGCTTTCCACCTGCTCCTCTTACTTTAACCGAGAGTTGAACGTGGCAGGCCATCTCGCGTGGACTTGCGAGGACACAGGCACCCAAGTCCTTCAACAGCTATGGAAACCCCCCTCCCCCAGCTGGCTTGCCCTGTTTGCTGACTCATTATCTCCGCTTGGCAAAGAGCTGTTCCATCTCATGCTTTTTTTTTTTTTGTACCCTAGCCTTCCAGAAACACATTAACATGGCAGTTATGTGAGGGAGCTGAGGTCCAGAGGGGCTATGCTGCTTGGCTTATTGTCCTTCTGATTGAAAGCCCAGCTCCTGGTCCAAGCAGCCTCAGCACCTGCTTATGTGAGAGCATTTCCACGATGGCCAAACCTCACTCCGAAGTCTCTGCTGCACTGAGACATGAGAGGTGATACTGCCTGCAATCACTGTGAGTCCAGTCTGTGTGTGTGGCAGGGTAGAGGTGTGTGTTGTTAGTGACACCTGCCATGGCCGGCCTCTAGGGGAGAGTGTTGTGAGCAAGGTGTTGGGGCAGAGCAGATGGGCAGCACGTTTGCTGGAGCAGCCCGGCCGGGGCTGAGGGTCAGTGGCGGTGATGGCAGAGCAGGGCACTCCAGCACCTGGTAGGGCCAGAAGGTGTTGCCTGAGGGGGTGCAGGGGACCTGGGGCTGGCGCGGAGAGCATAGCAGGGAAGGAGCCGTGGCCGTGGTGGACACGGGCCTGTTCACATATACGTAGACTGCTTCTGTAATGAAATGCGTTGGGCAGGTGGGAGCTACGTGCTTGTGCTCGGGAGGGAGCTGCAAATACGGAGAAGAAAACACAAATGAAATCAGGGTGTCAGACCACACTGCGAGATATGGGTGTGAATCCAGGGCTTTATCTATCACACACATATCATACGCATGGTATGAACAGTGGTCATATGTTTGTGACAGTTTGAATTACTGCTTTTTGACCTTATGGTGGCCCAACAGCAATGTGCATTTGTTTCTTAAACATTTATTTACGGATTTATTTGAAAGCTAGAAAGAGAGAGAGGGAAGGGGGGGAGGAGAGGTCTTTGATCCATTGGTTCCGTTCCCCAATAGTGTATGGATTTTTTGCACCCAAACCAGCTTTAAAATATATATATATTATATATATTTTTATCTATTTATAAATATATATTTATATTTATATTATATTTATACCACATATATTAATATAAATATATATTTATAAATATATATTTATTATTTATTTATCTATATATCTATATATATTTATTTTATTTATTATATTTACATATTTATATATTTATTTATAAGTTTATATATTTATAAATATATATATGATATTGAAAAACAGAGTTACAGAGAAAAAGGAGAAACAAAGAGAGAGGTTTTTAATCTGCTGGTTCATTCCCCAGATGGCCATATTGGCTGGAGTTAGGCTAGTCTGAAGCCAGGAGCTTTTCCTGGATCTTTCAGGGGCAGATGCAGGGGCCCAGGTACTTGGTCAGCCTGGGCTGCTTTCCCAGGCCATTCACAGGGGACTGGGTCAGCAGCGGAGCATCTGGGACACGGAGCAGCACAGCTGGTGGCTTAACCTGCTGCAGCATGATGCTGGCTGGCCCCTGTTGGGCAGATCTTTGAAACGATGTGGAAGAGCAGCCTGGCGGAGTGTGGCTGTGCAGCTAGTCCTTAGTTTTCTTTCCGGGAGAGGAAAAGCCTTGCGTGGGGACGTGGTGAAAAGGTGGAGCCAGGTGGGACTTGCCGAGGTGATTCGGACTCTGTCTTCACAAATGGGTCACAGGGTTTGAAGATGAGTGGAATTTCCCAGGGCTGGGTCTCTATGGAAAAGCTCCCTGGCATGTGCCCTCCCTCTCCCAGCACCTCCAGATGTGCTCCCCAACTTTGGACCTGAACCATGAGCTAACAGGGACCTGTTCTCTTTAGGAAGGACCCAACCCGGCCTGAGCCAGGCTCTCACGCTCACCTGGCCCTCTGTGCCTCCAGCCCCGTCTTCCCTAGGAGTGCCTTCCAGGAGAAGGATGAGCCCGGGGAGGGTGCTCCCGTGATGCTGCCAGTAGCCCCAGCCCTGGTGGGTGCTCTCACCCCTGCCGCTCGTTCTGCACCTGCTCCCACAGAGGTTTCAGGTGAGCAGACAGCTCAGCAATGCAGTCGTTACGTGACGAGTGCTTTGTAAGTCTGCACGGGTGGGTGTCCCTGGACAACCCTTGGGATCTTCCAGTTTTGCCCAGGCAAAAGGTCGCACTGAGAACATGGCCTCCTGCCACAGTGCTGGTTTAAGGCAGAACTGGTGGTTTCCGTTACATGGATGGGGAGGGGCTTGGGCAGTTTGAGCAGCACCAGCTGGGCTGTCCTGGGGGGCCAGGACTGGGTTGCAGGGCAGTGGTCATCTGGGCCTGGTGAACCTCAGCTCCTTGAACTGTTAACCCCTGCCCCTGCCTCTTCCTCCTCACCTCCCCCACCGCTACACCTTGGGCTGCCCTAGAGCCAAGTCCAAGTCCTTGGAACTCTCTGGTGAATACCTCCTGTGTCACAAGCATTTTCATCCAGCCTCAGGATTTGACATCGCACCAGCTTGTACACAATGGCCACCCCTCCACACACACAAAATAGTAACAAAGAAAACTAAGTTGATGATTAGTTAGAGCTGGAGGGGTGGTCTCTGCCTTCCCCAGTGTGGGGACTAACAGACACATGAACTTTCAGTGTGTTTGTAGAGAAATGGAATCAAAAGAAAAGTTTATTTTATTTTTTAAAAGATCTTCCATCTGCTGGTTCACTCCCCAAATGACTACAACCACCAGACCTGAGCCAATGCAAAGCAAAGAGCCAGGGGAGCTTCTCCCAGGGTGCAAGAACCCAGGGCTTTAGGTTGTCCTCCACTGCCTTCCCTGGCCATAAGCAGGGAGATGGATGGGAAGTGGAACAAGCAGGACACAGCTGACATCCATATGGGATGTTGGTGCTTTCAGGTGGAGGATTAGCCTGTGAAGCCACCACACTAGCCCTGGAAAGCCTTTTTTTTTTTTTTTCAAGATTTATTTTTTATTTATTTGAAAGGCAGATGCACAGAGGGAGAGAATCTTTCATGTGTTGGTTCACTCCCCAAATGCCACAACAGCCCAAGCTGGGCTAGAATAAAGCCAAGAGCCTGAAGTTTCATCTGGGTCTCCTACATGGATTCAGGGGCCTAAGTACTGGGGTCCATCCTCTGCTGCTTTTCTAGGTGGATTAGCAGAAAGCTGGATGGGAAGTGGAGCAGCAAGAACTCAGACTGGCACCCATATGGGATGCTGATGTCACAGGCAGAGGTTTAGCTTGCTAAGCCACAATGCTAGCCCCAAGATATATTTATTTTTGTGCAAAGAAAGTAAGATCCATGCTGAGATTTTCTGTACACATTTTTAATGAACTTTCTGAAGTCACTTAATCCCTGTTTTGTCACAGTAGAGGCGAGGCTGGGCAGGTGCTATTTTTCTCCTTTTTTTTTTTTTTTTTTTTTTGATGGTCAATAAGCGAAGTTTATTAGTGGCATCAGACTTTATACACTGAGGGTCATAGGGGATAAGGGAGGAGGTATTGAGCTTATCAGCAAAACCCATCAAGTGTTTCTGTACTCTTGTTTGGAACTCCTTTTGTCTTGTATATTCCACCAAGTGTTCTCACTCACATGCTGTCCACTCAACTGTTATACAAATGATATCCTTTTAGTTCTAGGAACGGTACACACTCGGTTGTTCCTATACAAATGATGTCCAGTCAGGTATACAAGAGGTATCCGTCTGCTGTTCTCCTGTAATGGATATTCAATCAGTCACACAAATGGCATCCATTCAGTTGTTCTCATATAAATATTATCCAATCAATTGTAATCCTGTGCTTGCTGACCTTCTAGGGTCACATTGTCCTTCTACAAACCCCCTTCTGTGTTTTGTAAAATTATGCCTGAAAGATGTAGCTAGGGGGGAGCATGTTCTTGGAAGAACAGAAAAATGGGGAGAACTAATATTATATATTAGCTATATATAGTTATATATATATATATAGTTATATATATATATATATATATATTATATATTATGCAATGATGACTTCACCACATACCCTAACTGCCTATAATTACAGCTAGCTCCTCAACATCCTTTTTCCCAGGAGAATGAACCCCGGCTGCTGTCAGGGATAGGGGCTGACGATCACTCTGGCTACTTCCTGCTGAAAAAGGGGCTAAGAGAGAGGGGCACAGCTGCCAGGCGTTCTCCAGGGAATGCATCTAGGGGTCCCAGGTTTAAAGTAGAAAAATAACAGCTATAATTTCTCCCGAGCTAACATGTTTTTGTGTTTAACCTAAATCAGAGTGGCACAGGAACAGTGAGAGGATCAACATGAACATCCATCATATATCAGCTGAGTATGAACTTAACATCAAAGTTTCTATGCAGTTACATCTTGTTTAGCATTAACAGTTGATAAAAGTTTTTTGGGGGACTCACCTTTTAAACTTTGCAGTTTATAGTATTCAAGTACGATTTTACTGAACTTTGTGCATTTTAGGATAATCAAAACAGTGTTATAATTCTAACAAGTCATATGTTGACAATTGAAGAATACAAAAGTCTTAGGCAGGTGAGCAGGGAAATCTCCAACAACTTAGTGAGTGAGGAAGAATTTAACTCTACAGCCTATCTAGTAAAGTCCAGGAAAAGCAAATATAGAACCTGACCAATAAGTACAGGCTGAGCGATTATAGGTTAGTTGGCCTTTATTCTAGCTGTTCTAAACTTTTTATATCAATGTTTCTGTCTATTTGAAAAGCCAATTAGGAAGCCTGATTAGTAAGGTACAGGCTGAGTGATTATCAGCTAGCTGACCTTAGTCTGTCTCTGTCTGTCTGAACTAATTTTGAGGCTCCCAAGCAACCCTGATGGTCGGTGTAAGAGACAGCAGGGAGCCAAGGATGGAACTAGGTAAGAAAGCTCCTCCCCTGAATCCAGAAGGAAATTTACCATCCTTTTGTCTCTGAGTGCCATCCGGGCCTCCTGGCTGTAGTTCCAATGTCACCATCACCAGACCCCAGGGTGCTGGGCTGCTTCAATCCCGTGTGGGAAATACAGTAGGAAATGACTGACCTCAGAGTTCTCGGCCTTCGAGGGCACTCACCTTCCCTGTGATCTCCTTGGCAGTCGGGATATGGTTCTCAGTTTCCATACCAGCAATCCCTGATGAGGTATCCACTGCTTCTGCAGCGAAAGCACATAGGAGGCCTCCGGGGATCTCCGGGACTAGGATGCAGAGTCCTCGTATCCTCCTGCTCCGCCCTGAGGTCCCCTCCTGCTCTGTACACACAACCTCCTTTAAGAGGGTGTCAGGTACCTATGAAACTGTGTCACATAATACAATGTAATTAATGAATTTAAAATAAAATTAAAAAAAAAAAAGAGGGTGTCAGAGGTGTCCTTGGATCCCACTGCAAATTTCTATGGTTTTTCTAATGTCTAAGGCAGTTAAGAATCTGCTATCTATAAATAATAAGTTACACTTAAAGTCTTCCTCAAACATTCTAAGAAGATGGAGGATTTCTCTGCACTCCTGACCTGTAGTGGAACAAGAGGGATATTAAACAAATTTAGCTTTACAGTTGTTAGAGGCAGTTCCACTGGGGGTTCTATCTTCTCCAGGGGCAGCGTTGTGTTCAAGGGTGTTGGCTGCATCTCTGAGGCCGGATGAGCTGTAAGGGAACCCACAGCCCTTCAGAGAATCCATCAGGAGATTCTAAAGATACAAGAGCATAACCTTTACCATGGGTTATTATTGTTCCAGAAAACCAATTATTCAATTGTTTTATCCATATAGGGATTTGTGAAGTCTTATCAGAGAATGTAGAAAAATGTCAGCAGGAGTATTAATGTCTCCTTGAGGCAAATTTAAAAAATTAAGTGCTAAAAGTGTTAGAGACAGGGTATCTCTGGGTGACATCTTCCCTTTTTTGTTTTTTAATAATTGACTTTTTAGGGTGCGGTGTGCACGTTCGTTATTAGCTTGACCTTGAGGATTACAGGGAATCCCTGTAACATGTTGGATGGACCACTCTAAACAAAATGTTTTGAAACTTTTACTAGTATACGCAGGTCCATTGCCTGTTTTGATAGAAGAGGGAATTCCCATAATTGAGAAACATGTGAGCAAGAAGGATTTAACAGCTGAAGTAGATTCAGAATTCATAGCTTGTGCCCAAAGAAATTTAGAAGAAGTGTCTACAGCTACATGTAAGAATGGTCGTTTTGAAAAGAGTGGTATATGAGTAACATCCATTTGCCATAACTGATTGGAACCTAGCCTTCGAGGATTTGCACCTGCAGGATGAGGAGTACAATAAAGGGCACAAATAGGGCAAGTTGCTAAAATGCTACAAGCAGTTCGGAGTGGAATACGATATTTCACATGCAAACGATTGGCATTAGTATGTAGAAAATGGTGTTCATCTTGGGCACTAAGAAATACAGGTGCAGTCAGTCTGTCAGCGTGAGAATTGCCAAGAGTCATAGGTCCAGGAAGAGAAGAATGAGCCCGTATATGCGTAATAAAGAATGGTGAGTTGCGCTGGCGTAGCAGTTGTTGCAACTGTAAACGTAAATGAGAAATAGGAGTATTATTAGAAGATATTAAAGCAGTTACAATAGCCGGAAATAGACCAACTACAAAAGTCGAATCGGAGGCAACATTAAGCGGTTGGTTACTGACTTGTAAGAGATGTACTAAGGTTGCTAATTCCACCTGTTGTGCTGAGGAAAATGGAGTTTGTATTGTAGTATGTAAATGAGGTCCATGAATTTCTCCCCGGCCAGAGGAAGAGCCATCAATATAATATGTATCAGCACCAGGAATGGGTTTAGCACAAATGTTAGAAGAGATTATGAAAGGAATTTGCTGTAAAAAATTCCAAATCTTACCGGCTGGGTAGTGGTTTTCTATTTCTCCATAATAATCAGCCAAGGCTACTTGTAATGAAGTAGAAAAAGTTAAGGCCTGTTGAAGTTGTAGAAGGCTCTCAGACGTTCCTGGATAATGAGGGAGGCATCACATCAATATAATAATAGAGAGTTTTAGTTTGTTTATTGATGCAAATAACTTCACTCTAGGGGACTAGACAGTTGTACTAAGACTCCAGTAGCAGAATGGGGGGGGGGGGAGAAAAAAAAAAACAAAAGAGGTTCCTCAGGAACAAAGCAAGTGAGAATTGAACCTTGAAGTTTCTTTCAAAAATTTGTATCTCCTGCTCTGCTTCCCTAGTCAGCATCCGGGAGCTATCAAGGGCCAGATCGCCTTCAAGTTTTGCAAAAAGGTGAGACAGCTGGTGGGTTGGGATGCCTAGAGAAGGTCGTAACCAATTAATGCCACCTAGCAATTTTTGAAAATCATTAAGGGTTAAAAGACGAATGGAGAACTTTTGTGAACATACAGTAATACGATCTAGAATATGACCAAGACATTCATAAGGAGCTATACTCTGCAGCTTTTCAGGAGCGATCATAAACTGGGCATAAGTAAGAACCTTTTGTGCCTCTTCATATGCGCTATTTTTGCCATTAGCAAAGTGCGGTGGGAAGTTTCTGAGAAGCCTTGCTTTGCAGCTTTAGTATTTAGCAGTTCCCTTGGTGTGTGACTCAGTTCTGTGGAACATCAGTCAACAGTGCTCCCCATCAGGGTTGGCCCACAGTGTGTGGGGAGGTCAGTAGGTCTCAGGGTGGGGGTCCCCTGTCTGTCACACCTAGGGCTGCTGTGTGATGAGGGGTACTTAGTCTGAGCAGGTGCACAGCTTTCTGAGACTGTAAAATAATTGCCTGTCCATTGCTGACATTTTATAAAACCTGGTGTGCTCAGACACGATTCTCACAGGCGCTCGCCTCTGTCACCATGCCACTTGTCATGTTACGTATTAGAAAATGACAATAGCCACATTGCCCAGACATGTCCTTTGTCATGGAGATTTCCCAAACATCACTGGGGAAACTAAGGCCAGACCTGACACTGACCCCAGGATCCTGCCCCTCCTGTCTGCTGAGCCCAGAGGGGCATAACACAGAACGAAAGACTTTTGGGAGCCAAATGTCATTCAATTCCTTCTGTCTTGATGAAATAGCTAATTTTATCATTGTTAGAAGGACGCGCATGGTCTATTTTTAAAATGTTTTATTTGTTTATCTGAAAGGCATGGAGACAGGCTGAGTTCTTGCATCCACTGGTTCCCATCTAAAATGCCTGCTGCAGGCAAAAGCTCAGAACTCAACCCAGGGCTCCCACGTGGGTGACAGGGGTCCCAGACCTCCAGCCGCCTGAAGTCCTACTGCCTTCTGTGAACTGTGATAACAGTGGGCTCACATCGGAAGTATGGCTGGGGCTCACAACCCAGGCACTGAGAGATGTGGCCAAAGGGGCAGCAACTTCACTCCATATAGTCAGTTGAGCTTTTAAGCTTTTTTTTTTCTTAGAAATATACGAAGATTATAATCTATAGCCAAACACCTCGCTTTTATTCCAATTCACGCTTTTCACTACTCTGTCAACTTCTTCACAGAACGTGACTTGAAGAGTCCCCCCCCTCCGCGCCTGCCTCAGGAAGTCCTCATGGATGAAACTAACCTGAGCTCGCCAGCGGCAGCGGTGGCGGAGGCTGAGCGGTCCCTGAATGTCTCTGCACGGGGGAATGCCTCCGCTGGGGACCTCCGGCCGCACATCCCCGTGGTGCACTGGGTCATCATGAGCGTCTCCCCGCTGGGGTTTGTGCAGAACGGCATCCTCCTCTGGTTCCTGTGCTTCCGGATGCGCAGGAACCCCTTCGCTGTGTACATCACTCACCTGTCCGTCGCGGACATCTCCCTGCTCTTCTGCATCTTCATCCTGTCCACCGACTACGCCCTGGACCACGAGCTCTCCTCCGGGCACTACTACACCATTGTCACACTGTCCGTGACCTTCCTGTTTGGCTACAACACGGGCCTCTACCTGCTGACGGCTATCAGCGTGGAGCGCTGCCTGTCGGTCCTGTACCCCATCTGGTACCGATGCCATCGCCCCAAACACCAGTCCGCGTGTGTCTGCGCCCTGCTCTGGGCTCTGTCCTGCTTGGTCACCACCATGGAGTATGTCATGTGCATTGATGCTGCTGAGGAGAGTCGCTCGCGCGGCGACTGCCGGGCCGTCATCATCTTCATTGCCATCCTGAGCTTCCTGGTGTTCACCCCACTCATGCTGGTGTCCAGTGCCGTCCTGGTGGTGAAGATCCGCAAGAACACGTGGACTGCCCATTCCTCGAAGCTGTACCTCGTCATCACAGTCACCATCGTCATCTTCCTCATCTTCGCCATGCCCATGAGGTTGCTTTATCTGCTCTACTATGAGGACTGGTCGACGTTCGGCAACCTGCACAACATTTCTCTGCTCTTCTCCACCATCAACAGCAGTGCCAACCCCTTCATCTACTTCTTCGTAGGCAGCAGTAAGAAGAAGCGGTTCAAGGAGTCCTTGAAAGTGGTGCTGACCAGGGCTTTCAAAGATGAACTGCAGCCCCGGCGCCCGGAAGACAGCGGCAACACTGTGTCCATTGAAACCGTGGTCTAGGTCGTCTAGGTTGTGGTGGGGACAGCCCAACATGGAGAGCCTTCAGTTTCATTTGGACCACATGGATCAAGTGTCTCCTGATTATGATCCAGAAAGAGTCCCACCCCATCCCAAATGCATGAGTTGCTATTCAATGATGAGATTGTGCCAAATTGCACTCAAAGTACCAATGAAAAATGCAGCCTTGCTCCTGTGAGATCTTTTCCGGAAACGCCTATACTCATATCTGTATTTACAAGGACTCTGTGTTCAGCTTCTCTGGCTGTGTCTTACCAGAAACTGTTCTGGCAGGAGAGTGTGTAGATGTGTGCAGGAAAAGAGCACAGGTGTGCCTGCTGGAGCTTGGGGCTGCAGGGAGAGGCAAGGGCAAGAGCCCAGGTCTTAGGCTCAGGGTGACTGTGCCACTCGTTCTGTGTGTGACCTCGGGCAAGCCATCCAACCTCGGGGACTCAGTGAATCACTCACAAAATGGTAGCAGAGTTCACCTGTACCTCCTGGGATTGACTGTCTAAAAGCGAGGAGGTGCTGCAGACCTGGAGCAGACACCAGTTCCTCCTCGCTTCTTACAAGGAAGACAAAGCACACACACACCTCTGTCACGTGCAAATATTGCTTTGTGTTTGTCAATGTTGAATATAAATGGATGGAAAGCTTCCTATTGCTGGCGGTGAGCAGGTCTCCTGGCGCAGCACCTCTGGGGAAGGCGCGGGCAGAGGCCGTCACCTAAGCAGCCCCAGTGTGCAGGAACAGAGGGAACACTCGGTCCCCTCCACTGGCTTCAGCGAGAGCTAAGCCCACAAATGCATTCAGGTGATGGACACATGGGGACCCCCTCCTGCATGGAGTGGGCTGGGTTGTTGGCAGCCACGGCAACCTTACCTGCAGCAGTTCCAGGGGCTCAACACCTCCTGGCCTCCTTCTTAGCTTGGCTCATGAAGCTATGAAAGGGCTCATGAGAAGATGGTCACATCTCAGGGGAATCTGGCATGAACCTATCGCTGCCGTGAGTTGGGGTCTCCCGATGGCGTGTCTGCACTGTGAGCCCCGGCTTACCCTCTCTGTCTGCTTGTGTTCCTTCTTGTGGGAATCTCGCAAAGCAGCCACACTTCCTTGGGCTCCTACAGGTAGCAAAATGTTCAAGGTTGTAAATATGCCTGTTTGTGTTAAAGAGTTTGTCCCCCCAAAGCATCAGGGAAGCAGCGAGGAAACATCGTCGTGGCAGCCTGCCATCACTGTCCTCTCTCCAGAGAAGTGGTTGTCTGTGACCACAAGGAGATGGGGAAGGAGGGGGGCGAGGTGCAGGAGTCCCCCACTGAGCCGCCCCCCTCCATTACCAGCCTCCCTGGGATTCCAGAGGCTCGCCTGGTGGTGACGACTTCTGCTTTGGAAACAAGGCAGCTTGTGTTCGGGAGCCCAGATGGGGTGTAGGGCGATGACATTTAGAGTGATGCTGTTTTTGGTTGACAACAGAGCATCGCCGTGGGGAAGGAACAGAACTTAGTGACTCGCCCGGGCACGTCGGGCTCTGGGATGCTGGGAAGGTCCACTTGCTGCCATGCCAAAGAGAAGCCTGCAGACTGTTAGAACCCAGGAGCTGGTGCCCCGGGGAGGGGGTGGGTGGGACACGGCGCACTAACGGGACGCCTCTGATTGTCACCTTCCTATAGATACAGTGGGGAGACTGTTGACAGGCATCAAAGACACGCCAACCCTTTAAAGCCTGGGGCTCTGGGTCCAGCCAAGCGGTAAAGACAGCCCCCCTCCCCTCCCCTGAACTCATTCCCAAGGGAATAAGCAGGCTACCATTTCAACAAGAAGAGATAAATGCATGTACGAGTGTGAGAGAAGAGTGGATTAGGGAACCTCCATGGGCATCTAGACAGAATCATGCAGGGGTACCAGGTGCCCATCCCAAGAGATCTCTGGGGCTGCAGAGGAGATGATAGGCTGTGTAGCATTCTTGCTACTGAGATGAACTCTGAAAAATACACTCCTGCACATCAGATGAGGATTACCAGCAGGTAATCCTCCCTGGTTAGGAGAGATGGAAGCAAGCAGGAAGCTCCGAGACTCCCAGGGAGAGCTGATCTGTGTCTCAGAGTGCTGGGAGCTAGGTTGGTCAGCTATTCCGAGGAAGACAGAAATGACATCTCTCCCAGTAAACAAGGAATAGCCCACAGGCATGTCCTGGGGTTACTAAAAGGCAAGTAAGATTTGCCAAACACCAGGGGTCCCAGTGGTTGAGCCACTGCGTTTGGTGCTGGTTTCTCATCTCAGAGCACTGGTTCAAGTCCCGGCTATTCCACTTCCAGTCTGGCTCCCTGCTAAGCAGCTGGGAAGGGCAGTGGAAGACGGCGCACACGCTTGGCTCCTTGCCAGCCATGTGAGATGTGGGTGCTAGAGGGAGCTCTGGGCTCCTGACTGCAGAATGTCCCTGCCCTGGCTGTTGTGGTCATTTGGGAGAAGTGAACCAACAAAGGAAAATAAGAAAAAGGTGTGTGTGTATCTGTGTCTCACTCTGCCTTTCAAATCAATCAGTCTTAAGAAGGCAGGGGATTCCAGGCACAGGCAGGGCCTGACGGAGGAAGGGACAAGGCCAGTTTAGGGGCTGATTGCTCGAGGAGTGTCACTGGACACGCATGCATTGTCCTGAGCGACCATCACCCTCCCTGTTGCTGCTGTGGTCTTGGACCCCCCGGCCCCACATTCTTCACCTTTCCTGCAAGCTGTGCACCCCAGCCTCTGTCCACACCTCTCTGACCTCACCCAGTGCTGCCCACGGGCCACTCTTATCTCTGCTCTCCTTCTCCAGCAACTAAGTACCCAGCCTTTCTTCCCTTTTTAGATATATATTTTACTTATTTGAAAGGTAGAGTTACAGAGAGTGAGGGAGAGAGAAAGAAAAGATAGATAGATCCATCTTGCATCCGCTGGTTCATCCCAGGTCTCAGCAGTCTCCAGTGGTCACCACACTGAAGCAAGCAGGTCAACAAACACCACTCCATGTTCCTTGGGGCCCAACTGTCTTCTAGCCCTTCTCTCCCTCTGCTCCAGACAACCTTCTGGAAAGATCCTTCCGCACTCAGCATGCTTGATCAGAATTCAGCCCTTACCATCCTCCCCACCAACTTGCTACCTGATCAGAACTGGCCTCGTGTGACTTCTACACTGTCACATCCAGGGTGTGGGGAGTGAGTGGTGGGCACTGGCCGCAGTTATGATGCCTATGTCCCCCTCCAAATATTGGGGTTCAGGACCTGACTCCAGTGTCCTGCCAGTGAACAGCAGGGAGACCTGGACTGGGGTCCCAGTTCCCAGTGGCCGTTGGCCCAGCCCCAGCTGCTGTGAGTGTTAACTGCGATCAGTGGGTAGGAGCTATCTGCCTGGCTCTCCCGCTGCAAAATATTTTGGAGTGATTGATTTTTTTCTGTCTATTTGGTGGCATTTGACCAGCGGAGCATATTCCTTTCAGAGAGCAGCGCTCAGTCTGTTGCTATCTTGGCCTCTCCTGGTGAATCCTGAGGGTACAGTTTGGAACCGGGGCTCCTGCCCTGCCTGTAAGTGAGCTCTCCTGGCTGTACTGGCTGCTGACACCTGGGTGTGACCCTCCAGGCCACATGCTGAGCTCCAGGCCTGTGTGTCCAACTACTTGGTTGGCATTTGACCTAGTTCCCTCAAGAGCTTCAAATGCAACCTGTTCATTGCCCCCTTTCCAGTGAATGGCACCTGTCACCCAAGCTATGTCGTTGTTCCCTCAGCATGCTGTGCAGAGAATAGAGGAAATATTCAACACTCCTCTACCCTTCCCTCTGCCCTTCGAGCAGCAAATCTGTCTCCCTTGTGTTCTGGGGAACTTCTGTGCCCCTGACCATGGAGGCCCGCTGCCTAACACACTCCAGTCCCTTTCCCTACTGCATGTCCATGTTGCCACTTTGTCTAACCATTCCCATCACCCCTAACTCTGTTCTGGCCAAGGCAGCGCAGGTGTTTCCGGAAGCAGGAGGACAAGGGTTGGTGAAGAGCATCACTTACCTGGACAAGTCTGCTGTGACTGGTGCTGGCAATTCCCTGTAGCCAACATGTGTGCTGAGCCGAACGACATGGGAACCCCAGATGGCAAGTCATTGCGCCCCACCACAGTGCCTGAGGCGCGAGGCCCAGATGAATTGTCAGGCTCCCTTAAGGAGTTTTCAAGGAGAGCCTGGAACAAGAGCTCCCTGCAGTGTTACCACTAGGAGAATAACCCCTATATGTTAAACTTTGTCTTCTCAAGCCCCTTTTAAAATGGGATGTGAGTCATGGTTGGGATGGGTGACGCACCCAGTCACGTCATTTATCCATGCATGGCAGGACAGAATGCTCAGGGCTTCAGACTGCTCAGGGGTGAGGAGTGGGAGTGGGAGAGCAAGGACAGGGTGGGAGCAAAGAAGCCCCTGATCACCTGCAGCCACATGTTAATTTGAGGAGGAAGAGACAAAGTAGCAACAGGCGCGCTGAGTGGGCTGAAGCTTGGAACCAGGAACTCCATCCAGGTCTCCCATGTGGGTACCAGGGACCCAACAACTCCAATAGCTGCTGCCTGCCAGGACCTTCTTCAGCAGAAAGCTGAGGCTGGGCACTGGACCCAGTTACTGCATGTGGAAAGTGAGGATCCCCTTCAGGGGTGACTAGGCCCTATGCTCCTGCTGTGTCTCCTCATGGGGAACGCATTCTCACAGTCTGAGAGCACTAATTAACGAATCTATCACTTAGGAAATTGGCTCGCAGCTTGGCGTTATGGTGCGGAGGGATACGCTACCATCTGTGTCGCTGAGATCCAACAACTGCTCTGCTCTGATCCAGCCCCCGGTTAACGCACTGGGAAAGTAGTGGACAATGGCCCAAGTGCTTGGACTCTGGACACGCAAGAGGGACACCCAGACGGGAATTCTGGGCACCTCACTGCCATCTGGGGAGTGAACTAAGTGGGTGGAAGATCTCTGTCTGCATCATTCTGCATTCCAAAGAAAATAAACTTAAAAGAAGTTGGTCCTGTTTAGATCATGTTCATGCTAGTCCAGAGCCAAAAGTAGCTTCCAATGTACAGTGTATGTAACTTCAATGGCACAGTAGCTGTTAGATAGACTGGTAATATGGGTCCATCCCATATGCCAACACAAGCACACAGTCTCAAACCAGACTATTAAACCAACAAGCCGTTCTGGCAGCACAACAAATTGTTTCCAAAGACTCAGCTGTGTGGATTTTTTACGAGCCCTCATCTTCACTTCCAGATAAGAAATGTAGTAGTATGCTAATGGATTAGCAATACGACTTTCACACGTGAAGGTTCAGTTTTGTTTCTGTATCAACCATGAGGACAGGCATCACCACAAACATACATGTCCATTTCTTATCTTTCAAATGGGATTACTACAACTCTCAGTCAGCTGTCAGGAGTGCCTGCTTGCTCCACACGTCCAGAAAAACTGTGCCCAGCATTTGTCAGCTGCTGGTAAGACACGTTCTGGGGCTGTGAGAGTCCAGACCACAGTCACCCTTCCGAGTTGGCCTGCAGACTCCAAGTGGCTCTGAGCCACCCGTGGCCTTGCCTGAGTGAAGCTCATTTTGCACCACTGAAAACAAGCTCAGCGAGCTATTCTCATAACTCCATCATGGCGCTTTGGTGCGGAGGGGAGAAGTTACCATCCTTGAGAGGTTTGAGTTCTAGCTGCTTCTGATCCAGCTTCCCATAAATGTCCACCCCAAGCCACAAGGTGGGAGGAGTCCATCCTCAAAGTTGCAGGTGGTGCTGGCCCAAGGTGGCATACCACATTGGTGAGGGATAAGGCAAGGAGCTGGGTATACTGGAGCTGGAGGTACCTGCCAGCTGCTACCTCCACCCCACACATGCACCCACTGGTCCTTCGAACCTCCACTTCCTGGGTTGTACCTCCTTTCCTGGACCTGAGTGGGAGGAACCTAGTAAACAGCCACACCATGCCCCCTTCTGACTACACAGGTAGCTGGGAGGAGCACTCTGACCCCGACGGGGGGAGGAGCACTCTGACCCCGACGGGGGGAGGAGCACTCTGACCCCGACGGGGGGAGGAGCACTCTGACCCCGACGGGGGAGGTGCTGGAGTACTCTCCTCCCTCTTCCTCACCACATCCCTCTTGTCCTTCTGGGCCACCCCATCCATGCTCCTGTGTGTGTGCTCACTTTCTCACCCTGAGCACCTTTTAGGTGCCTGTAGTTAGAACACTTCTCCAGGTAGAAGATGTGGACCAGGAGTAAGTTAGTAATTCACTCCCCAAAACAGCCATGAGTGTTGGGAGAAAAGACCCCTCACAGGAACCCTTCTAAGAAGCCAGAAATCACTTATTGGGTTCTCACGTGTTTAAAATCAGGGATATCTGGTTAAAAAAATGACACGTTTTGGTGAAGGCCAGATAAAAAGAAATTTTTTTTTTCACCATCTTGGTGTCACTTGTCTGGATTTACGATGACATTGTGGGCCTCACTGTAACAAGGTTCCTTTTCCTCAAGCAGGTCAGACGTGGACAAGAAGGCCTCCTGTACTCACCATTTTAAACGTGTGCATGTGGCTGTTAATACAAGGGACTAACAGCCAAAGCTGATTCAAAGTGAGTTACTGATCTCACCCAGCATGAAGCTAATGCGATTTCAAACGTTAAGAGACAAGCGTGGGGTGTTGTGCCGGATTTTGAAATTCCCAGATAATCATCAAGTCAGAAGTCGGTGTTAAGGCATAAAGGTGGTTTATTCAGGTTAGCCTAGGTCTCCCAGCCACCTCCCCCAGCCCAGCCGCAGCCGAGGGAGGACAAAAAGAGAAGGAAACACGAGCCAGAGAGAGAGAGAGAGCCCAAGTCCCCCAGTTCTTATACATTTTAGGCTATTAATTATACAGTCATGATTTAGCAGGCTTCTATTGGTGGGTTTGAAACTAGCAACTTTCAAAAAGTACAAATTCATGAGCTATAGGGCAGCGGATCTTATCAAACACCTGGTACCTCCTTCCTGAGGAGTGGTCTGCCTACGTGACCTGCCAGGTGTCCTGCCAGGTGTCACGTAGACTGTCAGGCCTGGAGTTCACACAGCCCGCAGCCAAGCCATTAAGGCAGAATCACAAAAGGCAGAAAACATTCAGGTTCTCCAGTGTCAGGAACTTGAACCAGTGCTTGTATAGGATGCTGGCAATACAGGTGGAGGATTAGCCTGTTATGCCATGGCAACATCCCCAAAGGCAGAGTGACAGAGAGAAAGAAGAAGGAGAGGGGGAGAAGAGAAAGAAAGAGAGAGATCCTCCATCACTCCCCAAATGGCCACAAGAACTGGAGCTGATTCAGGTCAATTCAGGAGCCTAGAACCATGCAAGTCCCCTATGTGGTCAGCAGGACACCAGGCACTGGGGCCATCCTCTGTTGCTTTCCTGGGTACAACACAGGGAGCTGGAATAGAGGTGAAGTAGCCAGGACTGGGCAGTGCTCTGAGGTGGGGGTGCTGGCGTGGCAGGCAGCAGCTTCACCTACTGTACCCCAACACTGGCCTTGGAACTGTTCTCTCGCTTCTCACCTGTCCTGGATGTTTGCCCAATGTCCACGTTTCTTCCCTTCTCTTGCCCTGGAATCTTTCCTCTCGGCGTCAGGAAAAGCAGCAAAGTAGAAAAGCCTAAAAAAACAAAATAACAGATACTCATCCCCTGGGCCCCGAACCCCTGAAACATTAAGGCCCTGAGCTTCTGTTGACATCCTGTTGGCCATCCGCCCACACACCTGTGATGGCAGGTCACACACACACAGGTTGTACGGGATCTGCATGTGAATGAGCCGTGCACTGACCAAGTCTGCAATGTCATGGAGCCCAAAGGGAAGCAGCTGCTCTGTTACCATACAGTCTTGGGAGCTTTCAGTTTGAGAATGCAGACTGCCTTCTCTGCTCTAGACCTGACATCTTGCGTCTCTTATGGACATACCCTCTCTGTAACGTAATTGCAGTCGGGCCTCAATGGCATAAGTTCCAATGTGCTCTCACGCTCCGTCATGTGCTATGTGGCTTCACTTCCCGTGGTTGTGGTCCTGTGAGGGTGACAGACACGTGGAAACGTCAGAAAGGAGGCAGCTAGCTAAGCTGCTGCTTCCTATACCAGCATCCCACGTCTGAGCGCTGGTTCAGGTCCCAGCTGCTTTGCTTCTGATCCAGCTCCCTGCTGGCACACCCGAGGGAGCACTGAAGGTGGTGCAGTACCTGGGTCCCTGCCACTTGTGTGGGAGACCGGATGGAGTGCCAGGTTCCTGGCTTTTGCAGCCATTTGCAAAGTGGCCACCTGATGGGAGCTAGGTCTCTCCCCGATCCTTCCTCTGTCTCCATCACTTTCAAATAAATAACTTTTTTTTTTTTAACAAATAAAGCTTAGAGCATTGTACTGTATGATCCGTGTCCTAAATCCAGTTAATGACAGAACCAGAATCCAACACATCATATGGATGCTAAGAGTCTCCTGGGGAAGAGATTCAGCTGCCTGGATCCGGCAGAGGGACAAGCAGTCCGGAGTTTGGCCATCAGCAAAGCGGAATCTTGGTGTTCCAGCTCCTTCCTCCTCCAGGCCAGCTGCTGCGACTTGGCTGTGTTGTGCTTCAACTTCAGCGAGGGAATGGAACTGGGAGCGCTCCAATGTTCTCATCGCAGCTTTCAAGCAGCTTTCAAGCAGGAGGACATGGGTGGAGGACTTAGCTTCCGAGGGGTGGGAGAGAGGGCACCTGCAGGTGCTTCTCGGGAGTGTCTGAATGTTCCTCAGACTTCAGGGTGTCATGTCCTCCTGGCATTCTGATCTTGCAGGAAGCAAATGACACTAAAGTTCCAGAGCAGAACCAAACGTGTTGGGGGCACAGAAAGAAAACAGAAGACATATGGGGCAGACAGCAGGAAGGGCAGCTCTCCGTGGTCTTGGGAAGAAGGGAGAAGTCAGATGTTGAAACACAGAATTCCAGAGCGGGACAAGATGGGGAGCCTCGGGTGGGAAGGATGCGACCAGGTGAAGAAGGAATGCCTCCATGTTCACAAGCGGGAAGTGAGCCGGGCCATGGCCAGCAGGTCACCCGCCTTGTGTGGGGCAGTCTGGATGTTGTAAAGCCAACAAAAGCCGCTTTGTTTTCTGGGTGGCCCAGGCCAGGCCCCCCACTCGGCCTCCTTTGATCCTGATGGGCAAATGCCTGGGGCTTCTCCAGCGACTGCTCTTCTACCCCAGAAGATGTTGACTGAAGGAACAAAGAAAACTTTCCCAGAAACAAAAGTCAACAAATCAATGAGCTGCCTTCCTCCCCTTCAGCAGGCCTTACCTGGATTTTGCTTTTGAAAATTTCCTCTTTAGGAGCTAGTGTTGTGGTGCCGTCTGCTACTTGGGCATCCCAAATGGGGTTCAAGTCCTGGCTGCGCCACTTCTGATCTGGCCCTCTGTTTATTTGCCTAGGAAAGGAGTGGAGGATGGCTCAAGTGTGCAGGCCTCTGCACCCACACGGGAGACCTGGATGGAGTTCTGGGCTCCTGGGTTTGGTGAGACCCAGCCCCAGTTGTTGCCACTATTTGGGCATAGAACTAGTGGATGGAAGATTTCTGTATCTCCCTCCTCCTTCTCTTTCAGTCTGTTAAAAAAAAAAAAAAAGGTTTATTTTGTGTTATTTATTGGAAAGTCAGACATGCAGAGAGGAAGAGAGACAGAGAGGATCTTCCCTCCGCGAGCTCCACTTCCCAAGCAGCCACAATGGCCAGAGTTGAGCTGATCCGAAGCCAGGAGCCAGGAGCCTCTTCTGGGTGACAGGAAGCCAGGAGCCCACTTGGGTGCAGGGTCTCAAAGCCTTGGGGGTGTCCTCGACTGCTTTCCCAGGCCACAAGCAGGGAACTGGATGGAAAGCAGGGCTGCCGGGATTAGAACTGGCACACATACAGGATTCTAGTGCTTGCAAGGTGAGGACTTCAGCCACTAGGCTACTGTGCCAGGCTGTCAGTCTGCTCTTAAAATAAATGAGAGAGAGAGAGAGCAAGAGAGAGAGACTAGCATTGTGACATACTGGTAAAACTATCATCTGCAACATTGACATCCGACATGGGGCCGGTTCAAGTTCCAGTTGCTCCACTTCCAATCCAGCTCCCTGATTGTGCACCTAGGAAAGCAAAGAAAGATAGAGCAACTGCTTGGACGCCTGCACCCGCATGGGAGCCCCAGAAGAAGCTCCTGGCTTTTGGTATCAGACAGGGATAGCTCTGGCTCTAGCGGTCATTTGGGCAGTGAGACAGCAGGGATCTCTGTCCTGGTTCCTCTCGCTCTCTCTTTCTCTGTCTCTCTCTCCCCCTTTCTTTGTAAGTCTTCTTTTCAAATAAGTAGATAAATTTAAAAAAAAAAAAAAGCAGAGTTAAAAAGAGAAAGAGAAACTAGGAGCCAGGAGTTCTTCCAGGTCTCCCACACGGGTGCAGGCTCCCAAGGCTTTGGGCCGTCCTTGACTGCTTTCCTAGGCCACAAGCAGGGAGCTGGATGGGAAGTGGAGCAGCCAGGTCATGAACCGGTGCCCATATGGGATCCCAGCACATTCACGGCATTAACTTTAGCCACCAGGCTACTGTGCCAGGCCCAGACGAACATTTTTAAATGTAGGAAATAAAAGTCATAGGTTATAAAGAAACCAATGATTTCTTCTGAATTTACTTATTTATTTGAGAGACAGGAGATAGAACGTTCCTGTTGTCAGGTGGTTCACTTCCCAAATGCCTGAAACAGCAAGGGCTGGACCAGGACTGGAGCCAGCAAGTGGCCGCACAGCCCAGGCTTCCCCCATGGGTGACAAGATCCCAATGACTTAAGCTATCACCGCTGCCTTTCAGGGTCTACGTTGGCGGGAGGCTGGAATCAGATGCAGAACATGGTTGTCCGAAGCTCTAGGCTGTATGCCCTACCCTAAAATCCAATCCTACTGAAATGGAGCCGCGTCTCTAATCCTTTGGGTGTCCTAGCTCCAGGCACAAAGAGCTGTGGCATATCATGCTAAGCCTCTGCCTGTGGCATTGGCATCCTATACGGGCGCAGGCTCAGGGAAAGCAGCAGAGGATGGCCCAAAGCCTTGGTTCCCTTCACCTGTGTGGAAGACCTAGAAGATGCTCCTGGCTCCCACCTTCAGACCAGTACAGCTCTGGCCGTTGGAGAGTGAATCAGCAGATGGAAAATCTCTCTGCGTCTCTTCTTCTCTTTCTTCAATTTTATCTTTCAAATAAAAAATGAATTAATCTTGAAGAAAAAGAAGTGCTGTGGAGTCGAGCGGGCTCATCTGTCCCCTGTCTGCCTGCACCCTGCCTCAAGTCCCTGGCGGGCACTCTGAAGCACAGACAGCCCAGCCCCCTGGTAGTAGGGAGCAGTACGCTTGGCATCAGCAGGTTGCTTTCCCAGCTAATCGCATCCGACAGATGGTAGATATCAAGACATTTCATCTCAGGGTTCTGACATTTAAGATCTTGTGGGGTTCGGGTTTTGTTGGCTTCCAGTGATAGGCAGAGCTTAATACGCCAAATGAGTTATTCTTGGGCTTTCTGCTGAAAAGCTGTAAATAGCATTTTACAAGTTCTGCCTGTCATCCTTTTTGTGAGGAACACGTACCATGCCTCTACCCGATGGTTCTGTGAAGGAAAGAGCATTTCTAAATAGATGCATTAATTACCAAGTAACGAGACGAGCTGGGCTTCCTCCGCTCTGTGATGCAACAGAGTTTTAAATGTACAAGTTTGACCTTGCAGTTCAATTCCATTATGTTTGGGGAAAAGGAAACACCATGTTGTGCCACTCTGTCCAGCTTCTACCACCAGGTAGGGCCCCGGGGTGGCTAGCGGGGCAGGAGGGGGGGTAGAACTCCTTTAAATTTAGAAATCTTGACTAGGGCCTGGGGGCGTGGCCTAGCGGCTAAAGTCCTCGCCCTGAACACACCGGGATCCCATATGGGCGCCGGTTCTAATCCCGGCAGCTCCACTTCCCATCCAGCTCCCTGCTTGTGGCCTGGGAAAGCAGTTGAGGATGGCCCAAAGATTTCGGAGTGAATCATCGGATGGAAGAGCTTCCTCTCTGTCTCTCCTTTCTGTATATCTGACTTTGTAATAAAAAATAAATAAATCTTTAAAAAAGAAGAAAAGGAATCTTGACTGGTTAAGAGGGAACTTTTTTTTTTTGGTATTTTTAAGACGGGATTTACTGAAATCAGAGCTTTTCTTCTTTCTTTCTTTCTTTTTTTTATTTTAATATTTATTCCTTTATTTAAAAGACAGAAAGAGGAAAAGCATGCTTCATTCACTGGCTCACTCCTCGGCAGGGCTGGGCCTGCTCAAGGCCAGGGGCCTGCAATCAGCCCGGGTCTCGCGCCTGCTGCCTCCCAGCTAGGACGGAGAGCCAACTCAGGACTCTGGTGGCGTGGGATGCGATATGGACATCTCAAGTCACATATTTATTTTTTTGGTCAAGTTTATTTCAAAAGTGAGGAAATCACAGACACACACAAAGAGGGATAGAGTGGGCAGAGAGTAGGCAGACAGGAGAGACATGTTTCTTCTGCTTTGATCCGCATCCACGGGGAGAGAGAGGGTACCTGTCCTACTGCCTGGCTTTGCATCAGCCTCAAGTTTGCAGAAGGCTGACAACAGGTGTCCGTCTTTCTGGAGCTCCAAGCTCTCTGTCGTCCGTGTGTGCAACCTTGGTAAACAAATACATAAGAGATTGGAAGCCTCACTTGCCCTGGTTGCTTCAACTTCCCCAACACCTTCTGCTGCAGAATTCCTCAGCAAGGGATAAGAAATCCAGAGCACGGTGGGGACAGAGGGGTGCAGGGACTTGGCTCCTCCCTCACCTGCAGTAGGAGACACTGCAGACCCACACAGAGGCCAAGCCCCTCCCCTTTACATGACCTTTAGCAGGGAAGCCAAGGATCCCAACAGCCGGGAGTGGCCCTGGTTAGTTCTCACCAGATCCACCTGGAGCGTGAGGTGAGGCCTCAGGTAGCAGCCACAACAGGTGCAAACAGAAGCTTCTGGATGCCATCCACGTCCTTGTGTCTCCTGGGCAGATTCTCTCTCCTTGGCTGGTGGCCACGTGCGCATACTCACTGTAGCCGCTGGTCCCTGAAATGCTTGCTGAACATATGTTTGCTGAAAATATTTACTTTTTCATCAGATCAGAAGGTGTTAAATGTTGGAACTGACATTGTGGCAGGTAAATCTACTGCCTACATTGGCGGCACCCCATTAAGGCACACGTTTGGGTCCTAGCTGTTTCACTCCTGATTTAACTTCTTGTTGATGTACCTGGGAAAGCTGCAGAAGATGGCTCAAATCCTGAGCCCCTGGCACCCACGTGCAAGACACAGATGAAGCTCCTGGCTTTGGCCTGGCCTGGTCCTGGCCATTGCAATCACCTGGGGAGTGAACCAGACTCATGACAGAATTTCTTTCTCCCTCTTTAATTCTGGCTTTCAAATTAAAAAAAAATCTTTTGAAAAATGATGGATATTTATCAAAAAGTTTCGGGAAGTAGAAAACTAAAGAGAATTAAAAGCAACCCCTATTAGAACATTTTTTTTTAAAAAGACTTATTTATTTTTATTGGAAAGGCAGATGTACAGAGAGGAGGAGACAGAGAGAGGAAGATCTTCCGTCTGATGGTTCACCCCCTAAGCAGCCACAATGGCTGGACCTGAGCCAATCCAAAGCCAGGAGTCAGGAGCTTCTTCCTGGCTTCCCACATGGGTGCAGGGTCCCAAAGCCTTGGGCCGTCCTCCACTGCTTTCCCAGGCCACAGGTGGGGAGCTGGATGGGAAGCGGGGCCACCAGGATTAGAACCTGCACCCATATGGGATCCCAGCGTGTTAAAGGCAAGGACTTTAACTACTACACTATTGCACCGGGCCCAGAACATTTTGATATTTCAGTTTTCTTAAAGGCTTAAGTATGATATTCATCAGCAGCACTCCGTGGTGGTCAGCTTTTTGCGCCTGAGTTAAAGCACAGGGATTTCTCTGTGAGCAAGCAGGTCTTAGAAGATGACTTGTGCCCAGCGTGATGGCTCAGTTGGCTAATTCTCTCTCTGAAAGTACTGGCATTTCATATGGTCGCCAGTTTATGTCCTAGCTGTCCATTTCCCATCCAGTTCCCTGCTTGTACCCTGGTAAATTAGTAGAGGACGGCCCAAAGCCTTGGGACCCTGCACCTGTGTGGGAGATCCAGAAGAAGTGCCTGGCTCCAGGCTTCAGTCGGCTTAGCTCTGGCTGTTACGGCCATTTGGACAGTGGATCAGTGGATGCAAGATCTATTCATTTCTGTCTCTCCTCTATATAAATCTGCTTTTCCAATAAAAATAAATAAACAAGCAAGCAAACAAAGAAAACCCCAAACGTCAGTTTAGTGTTTCCAAGGCAGGAGGTTCTGACACCTGTACATTGTGTGTGACCCTGGGAAAGTTGACCTGGTGTGGCAGCCATCGTAACACATGCCATGGGGTCCCACCCACACATGGGCCCCCTAGAGGCTACATTTGTAGAGACACCAAGAGGGCTGTGGAAGGAAGGAGTAGCAATGAGTGCATAGATTTGAGCTTTCCAAGAAGGAGAAGAGTTTTGGAGGTAACATTTCCTTAACACTATGAACTGTCCATTTAAAATGGCTAAGCATGGACCAGGCAGGAGGCCTACCGTGTAAACCACCTGCGGCCTTGTCCCCCAGCAGGGCTGAAGACCCAGCCCTGCTTGCGACTCCAGCTTCCTGCGATTGCACACCCTGTGAGGCAGCAGCTAGCGGCTCCTGCGCTTCCATCCCTGCCACCCACCTAGGGCCCCCAGACCAGCTCCTGGTTCTCGGCATTCCAGGGTTGGATGTGGCCCTGGCTCTGTGCACATTTGGGGAATGCACCAGGCTTGGAAGCTTTTTCTTTGTGTCTGGAATTTTAAAAATGATTTATTAGGATATTAAGGTTTCTGTTGTGCGTATTTTGCCACAATTATTATTATCATAAAAAAAAAAGAAACACCGCAATGGGTGCACAGCAGCAGGGTGTATCCAGAGACTAGAAACTGGGAGGAAAAAAAGACCAAAACAACACACACAAGTTAGCATCGAGCATAAGGCCCTGCCAGGAAGTGTGTCTGCTATATCCCGAGCAGTGCCGACCACCGTAGATGCAGGAGTTTGTGGAACGTGGGGATTCAGGTTGTGGAGGGAAGCGCAGCCCAAGGGTCTGAGTGAACCCATGGTGCCCAAGCAGATCCCTTTGCTTGCTGCGTGTCTCTTAGCTCTGCAGCCCCCTCCACCCATACCCTCACACTCCCCTTTCTTTGCCTTTGGCTCTGTTTCAGGTTCTGCTAACCAGGGGTTCATAGGAGAAGGCTGGAGGAGGAAGTGGAGGAGGCACTGGGGGAGGTGGAGCAAGAGGAGGAGGTAGGGAGAAGAAGGGAGGACTCGTTCCTGGCTTCCTCTGTGTGCTGTAGCCTATGACCCTTGTTGCCTTGGAGTCTGCATCCAGCCCTGCTTCTCCCCTTCCATGTTGGTGACTGTTCCCACACACGCTATATCAGCATCCTCGGGCCCCTCTTTGGGGACCCCAGCACCCACTGCCAGGGTCCCTTCCACAGAGGCCTGGGTGCTGCGTGCGGGGTGCTGAGGCCCGCAGCCTCAGGCCCAACTCTTGAGTTTTCTGTCCTGCTACGTTTACATCTGGGTGCAGAAATGCTTGAGATCTGTGCATGGTCTTTCCTGACATGCGTGGATGGCCGGGAACTTTTTCAAGGCCCTGTTGTACACACACTCCTGATCTGCAGAATAATCACCTGCTGTTCTTGGGACTCAGTCTCCTTGTCCCCCTGCTGGGAATGACTGTAACATTGTCACTGTCCTGTGCAGATGAGAAGTGAATGAGTTGCCACATGCAAAGTCCTTTGCAGAGCAAGTGCACATGGTAAGTGCTCATTAGTGTCAGCTGGTGTTACTCCCTGAGGCCCAGGATGAAGGAGAGTGGTTGTGGATGCAGATGTAGGCTTGACTCCGGTGAGTATGCCTGGCCTTTCTGAATCCCTGTGGCTGCCTCCTGGGCCAGGCCCCCTCCCCGGTCCCTCTCCAAGGGCCAGACAGTGAGTTCTCCCTTGGCCTGCAGCCCCTGCCCTACTATTCTACCCCTTGGCCCCCATGCAGTTACGGTTGCCCCAAGACTGTCCCGGTGTGCTTTTGGTCAAAGGTTGCCCAGATGGCCATTCCCCGAGGGCCCAGCAGAGGCCCTGCTACAGAGCCTCCTTCTGTCACGTGACCCATCTCGGGCGCCAGGGCCACGGCAAGATCCCAGCAGCAGCCGTGTGCTGACTGCTCAGAAGTTCTTGGCACTTTGGAGTGGCAGGCAGGCTTAGCAGGAGCCGCTCGACAAAGGCAGCATATCAGAGATCCCGGTCCCCGTGGTTCCTTGTTCGTTTAGGTGATAAGGCAAGAGACAGTGCCAGGGAATAGGGGCTGCCCTCTGTGTCTCCGTAGGAAAGGACCCTTGAGAGCTTGCTTGAGAAAGGAGAAAACAGACAGAGGAGGTGGAGGGAGGGAGGAACTGAAAAGGCGATTTTTTTTTTTTTACCCTCTTGGGTTTGCTCTTGCTGGTCCTGAACGTGAAAGTAACGCCAGGTGTTACCCAGTTGGAAGCATGTGAGCAATATAGCCAAATGAGCGCGTTTCTTCCAAAGGATGAGCTGCACTACACTGGTGTGTTTCTTTTTTACGATCTACTTCAAAAAATTGTAAAACCTAATATACTTTCAAAACCCTATGCTACTCGGAAATGGGGCGGGAGAGCAGAGAAATCTTACATCACCCTAGAATGTGTGAGGAAGATGTGAAGTAGAACCTATCAGGAACATAACAGGTAACTTATAGACAACAGATTCAAATCAGCATTAGACAATAGTAAAACTACAAAGACAGGCAGGGGGAATCAAGGGTGATCCTAACAACCTCTTAACAGGAGGTCATATGCACAGAGCAAGGGTGGACCCCAGAGTGGAGCAGGTGGACAGGAGGAGACTTTTATACCAACCCTGGAGGCTCCTGGATCCTCACTAAGGATTACCATCACGGGCACCAAGGACTACAACCCAAATGCCAAGGAGACCACTGGGAATTGGAGTGACTTCGGAGGCCAAGAATTCTAAGGTCATCCACCCCCTTTTGGATCTACCACACGGGATGGAAGAAGCCCAATTCCTTCCTCGCAGAATCCAAGGTCATCGGAACAACAGCCAGGAACCCTGAGCAGTCCGCAGAAACAGAACAATAAACTTCCTTTGGGACTAGTGAGAGGAGCTTTCTCTGGTCCTTACTTAGTTCCAACTTTGGATCCCCACCCTCTCTTGCAATGACCATGACCATCAGGGTCACTCCAGAGCCCTCTCCCCCCAGCGCGCCCACACACACACACACACACACACACATTAGAATAGATAGGCAGAGAACAACAAGAAAAGCTTAGAACCAGACAGGAAATGGTCAGCATGGACTCACACATACCTTACTTGGTAGGACACAAAGATTAGTTACTCCTCACTAAGGTATTGAAGATTTCTCTGCACACCCCTCCTAAAACTGTTCTGCGCCTCAATTGTTGACATATGTCTTGTTAGAGTTATAAGCCAGTTTAAACTATCCTAAAATCTGCCAAGTTCAGCAAAATTATGCTTCAACACTATGAACTGCTAATACTAAAATGAAAATAGACACGAGACAGCTGAATAGTACCCTATAGCCATTTTAAGGTTTATAGCAGCAGGTTCTGTGTATGAACTAAAATTGAAATGTCAATGAAGTAGTCACAGGTTGTGGTTAAGAACTTGTATTTTTTTTTTTAACATATTGGTTACTCAATACCATGTCAATTAATTCCATAATATTGTTAATTGTCGTTGATGTTATGTTGTGGCTTTAAATTGATCGGGATGACATTCTGCCAGCTCTACCTTCAGACCAGAGATGGTCTCCCCAAGAAACTGTTGAATTTATCTGGACAATAAGATGCTGGACTCCATGCTTGGTATACTCTTGCAATGAAAGAATCTGGACTGAATTTGAAATGTAATACTGCAACAAGGTGGAGGAATCCACCATGGGGGGAGGGTATGGGGAGGGGTTGGAGGATTCCCAGAGCCTATGAAACTATGTCACATAATGCAATGTAATTAATAAAATATATATATTAAAAAGATTTATTTTATTTTTATCAGAAAGTCAGATTTACAGAGAGGAGGAGAGACAGAGAGGAAGATCTTCTGTCCGATGCTTCACTCCCCAAGCAGCCACAATGGCTGGACCTGAGCTGATCCAAAGCCAGGAGTCAGGAGCTTCTTCCTGATTTCCCATGCAGGTGCAGAGTCCCAGTGCTTTGGGCCGTCCTCCACGGCTTTCCCAGGCCACAAGCAGGGAGCTGGATGGAAAGCAGGGCTGCCAGGATTATAATCGGTGCCCATATGGGATCCTGGCGCATTCAAGGCGAGGACTTTATCCTCTAGGCCACCACGCCGAGCCCCTGGGTTTCTTCTTAAAACTTTGTTTAACTTCACTAATTACTTCACTTTGATTTTCATACTTTCTTGCTGAATAATATTCCTACATAGGTTAAAAGAACAGAGTAGTAAAATCATCCAAAAGCATTAGTCATGGAGCGGCTCCCATGATGAGGCTCCTGGGCTGGGGGAAGACAATTTGGCTTTGGGCTGCGAGCCCTAACACCCAGCAGCTGTGTGACGTTGGGAGCCTGCGATCTTCTCTGGGCCCTGCTGCTTTCTCTGTCAAATGCAATAGCCAGGGTTCGTCCTGTGAAGATTTGCTTACTTATTTGAAAGGCAGAGCCACAGGGAGAAAGACAGAGGTCTTCCAACCACCGGCTTGTGTCCCCACCCTCAACAGCCAGGGCTTTGCCAGGATGCAGACAGGACTTAGGGGGACAGAGGTCCAGGTGCTTGGTCCATCTTCTGCTGCTTTCCCAGGTGCGTTAGCAGGGAATTGGATGAGATGTGGAGAAGCCTGGACTCAGATGGGCACTCTTCCAGGTTGCAGGTGTCGCAGGCAGCAGCTTAACCTACCACACCACAGCACTGGCCTTCTGGTCACGGACACTGTGCCCCCGCCGGGAGATCACTCATCTTGCATGGTCACTGGTTTCTCCACCTGCGCTCAGACTGGAGATTCCCTCCACGGCTGTGGGTGGAGCCGAGGTGCATGGCTTCTCTGGGTTCTCTACTTCTCTATCTCGCCAGATTGTAGCCAAGCCATGGACTGGCCTGCAGCATCATCAGATGCTCAGCAAGGAAAGGTCCATTCCCAAATGCCTTCAGGCCATGGCAGAGTTAATTTACCACTTAGAGCAGGGCTGAGCCCACACTCCAGTGCCAGGAGCTGCTGTCAGCAACTGGATGCTGCTTGCAGTCCCTTGCATGTGGGCTTCTCCGCCATAGCCAGCTTCAGGGCAGTGGGGAGTGACAGCAGTCCCGTGCCTCTGTAACAAGAAGAGGTCTGACGGCTGTGGTAGCCTAGTCACGGAGAGGCATCACACCATCTGCGCCGCGTTCTCTTGGCCACGAACAAATCACAGATTTAAAGTTGTGAACTCCAGAAGCTGAGTTTCCCTGGGGGTCACCCCAAGTTCCTTTGCCACTTTGTCCATTGCATCTGCTATAGTTCAAGGCTGACTGATGGAGGGATGGAAGTGGAATGCTCACCCCAATCCACAGGGGATATGCCACCTGGTCTTGGCCGGCTCTACTAGTAAGTAAGGGTCCCCAATGCGGAGGCTGCATCTGGAGCACTCCCACCCCCACCCCGCTGGGCTCTTTTATTGTGGCAGTAGGTCTCTGCTGTCAAGTCTAAGACACACTTATCTTTCATGGAAATGACTTTGCTTTCATAGAGACTCTCTGGGGGCGGCATTGTGGTGTAGTGGGTCAGGCCCCTGTCCCAGGTGTTCTGCCCCCCATACAGCTCCCCGCTTGTGCACCGGGAAGTCATGGAAGATGGTTCAAGTGCTTGGGTCTCTGTCCCCCCAGGTGGGAGATCTGGATGGAGTCCCAGGGTCCTGGCTTTGGCTTGCCTCCATCCCAGTCATTGAGGGAGTGAACCAGCTGATGGAAAATGCTCTCTCTTTTTCCTTTCTAGTAGATATATCTTAAATAAGCATACAAACTTTGGTTTACTGGATGAGACCCTTCCTGGACATGGCTGTCACCTGTGAAACACAGCAACATGGCTGGCATTTGTGTGGAACCCTTGTCAGTAGTGTATCTCTGTCAAAGGGGTGGGAGTGCTTTGGGTCCTAGGGAGCTGACTGCACGTGGCTGATGCAGAACCCCAGCCTGGGGTGCCATCGATCCCCTCCCTGCCTCCTGTTGCCCGGGGTACCAAGCAAATTGGCACGGTTCTTTGAGGAGGACTTGGGTATCTGTTCTTATCACTGTTTCAACAGGGAAGGCTGAGCAGAAGCAGGAGGAAGCAGAGCAGATGGGAGGGTGGGAGAGAAACCCAAACACACTCACTTGTGTTACAGGAATAAACAGCCTGTGGTACCAGAGAAGCATCTGGAAGGTGGAAGGTTAATGGTCATTTTTCAGTTGCGGGGATGATAAGCAGAGTGGATGGTGAGGTCTGAGGATTACGGCGCTTTTGGTAAATCGTCCCTTCCCCAACTTCTAGGTGCTTTCTTTGACTTCATGAAGTCATCTCCCTGTTCCCGAAGCGCTCTAGATTTCCAGGGGAATGGTGCAGACGGTACAACAGGTCCATAGTCCCACTCCCCGGGGTGCTTATCAGTGCTTTCTAGGGGCCCCCTCCAGGAACTCTTGAATACCCCCGAGTTCTACTTATGTGATAAACTTCAGTGCCCTGTCTGCCAGTCTCTTCACACCCCACTGGCAAGTGTCTGGCTGGGGCACCAACGGCTGATGTTGCCAAAGGAGCGCTCCGCCCTGCCGGGGCAGTAGCTGCTGGAGGCTGTCCACTGGTCTCAGGGCTGCCCAGAGGCCAGCTCCCTGGGGGAGTCAGATGTGGGTATGGATGAAAGTCCAGCAGGTTTCCATAGGGACAGAAGGTGCTCAGCTTCCCCTGAGCGGGGAAGACGGTCCGTGCCGGCCTCTGAGGAGAGAGTGTAGGCTTTTTCTGTACTGTAAGAAGGAGAGACCTCAGGGGCTCCGGGATGGAAGAGACCTGGAGCCTGTCATAAAACTTCTCATCATTTTTTAATTCCTCCACTGCAATCAAACAGCATCAAAATAGCAGATGGATAAGGGAACAGAATGTCATACGTATATTGGTAATGGATTTTTGACAACAAAACACAAGCAATCCAGTGAAACAATAGCCCTTCTGACAAATGGTGCGGGAGAAATTACATGTGTGAGTGCAGACACAACTTGGATTCTTGGATCCATAACTTGAACCAGACACCAAGATGAACTCAAATTAGAGCCCTAAATGGAATGTCTAAGGCTGTAAAACTTGCAGAAGGAAGTATGAGAGAAAGCCATCATGCCTTGCAGGTACCACCAAAAGCTCCATGCACGAAAGAACAAATTGGGAAATTGCCATTCATCAAAATGAAAAATTCTCCTCTCAGAAAGCTCTGTGAAGGGAATGACAAGGCAAGCTATAAATAGGGTGGGAATCTTTATGAAGGACATCTGTTGCATCTAGGATAGATAAAGACCTCTCAAACCCCATACAATAAAGAAACAACCCAATTTGAGAATGGACATTTTGGGGGTGGGCGTTTGACCTGCAGTTGAGCCAGCTTCCTCCCAGGTCAGAGCAACTGGGTTTGATTCCCAGCTCCAGCCTCTGACTCCAGCATTGCACTCACACAGACCCTGTGGTGCCCTAAATCTTGAGGGCCCACCTTGAGGGCCTGGACTCAGTCCCCAGCTTTAGGCATTGGCCAGCCTCAATCCTGGCCTTTGTGGACAACTGGAGTGGGAGTTTGTGAACCAATGGTTGAGAGCTCTCTCTATTTTATTTTCTCTTTGTCTCTCTTGTTCCCTTTCAAATAAACAAATTTAAAAAAATGGAACTGCATCCAAGAATATATTTATTGATGGCAAACGAGCCTGGGAAAAGATCGTTAGTCATTGGGAAATGCAACATGAAGCCATGAGCTCTCAGTCTATACCCTTAGGACTGACATGCACAGCTGGTGGGCGTGGGAAATGGTCAGAACATTGCTGCAGGTGGCTCAGTAACGTTTCCAGCCATTAGACACACACCTCCTGTACACTCCCCTCATCCCAAGAGAACAGAAGACATGTCCAAAGACAGGCGCGGGAGTGAGCGGATGATGGGAATCTCATGAAGTAGACGATGACTCAGCAATCGCAATGCAGGGTTACTAATACGCGCAACAACGGATGGATTTCCAAAAGTGGCTCTGCAAAGGGAGCATGCACTGTGTGCCTGCACTGCTGCAAAGCCCTAGAGAAGGCAAGCGTCGCTGTAGTGACTGGACCAGGACCCATGGATGCCTGGGGGTGGGGTGCCCCTCTTGTCTGGCTTAGACCAGACAAGCGGGGCACAAGGAAGGTGTCAGGGAGTTGGCTGTGTTGCAGGCTTGCTTGTGGAGAGATGGCAAAACCCCTCAAGTTGCCCGCCTTCAGTGGGCAGTGTTCTGGGTGCCAATAAGTAGTTTATCGCTTGCTTGGAATACCTCATAAAAGTCTTTTAGATGCAAAAAAAAATTCCTTCCCTGGGACCTCTGCCGAGAGCTTTTCAGCAAAGCTGCCTTTATCACAAACAGAGATAAGGTGGTGCCAGAATCTGCACAAGCAGGGAGAGAGCCATATGCACACAGAGCCAGGGAAGTTTCTGGAGCCTCCAGAGAACAGCGTTCCTGGCAAGGGAGTGAGGACAGCAGGGTGGCCAGGCCAGCACACCCAGGAACCTAACCCCACTTGGACCCACCCGAGCTCCGCAACTCAGCCAAGGCGGGACCCCAGGAAACACCCAGTCGCTTCTGCATTGGGGTGTTGGCTCCACCAGCTCCAACACTGCTGTTTGAGATCTTGGCCCCGCTGACACCCTCCCCTCCCCATGTCCTCAGGGAAACATGGGGAGACTATTAACCTCTCATGGCCCAGTGAGGGCCCAGGTGGGGGCTGCTTAGATTGAAGGCTCCAGTGGAGTTGACTCCAGGCAGCTAGCCGACCAGCAACCCACTCCAAGGCCCAGCTTTCGCTGTGTGCAGCCGTTAGAGACGTGAACTCTGCAGACAGCATGGCTGGGAAGCAAACCTACCCCCGCCCCCCACAACCTCTTCCACACCTGCAAGCTTTAGGTATGACTTGACCACCAGATTTGTTGTCAAGATTAAACAATGACCTTGTGCTTAGAATAGTGTCTGGTTGGGTCCTGTGTAATGGCCTAATGGCTAAATCCTTGTCTTACACGCACCAGCATCCCATATGGGCACCAGTTCTAATCCCAGTGGCCCCACTTCCAATCCAGCTCCCTGCTTGTGGGCCTGGAGCACAGCCCAAAGCTTTGGGATCCCGCATCCACATGGAAGACCTGGAAAAGGCCCGTGGCTCCTGGCTTCAGATGGGTGCAGCTCTGGCCGTTGTGGCCAACTGGGGAGTGAACCTGCAGACAGGTTTTCTTTCTGTAAATCTGATCTGCCTTTCCTGGCACACGGCAAAGTTTGCGGGAGGTAACGCTCACTTGTCATGCTGGAGATAGGCCACACCCACCCCTTTCCCTGGCCTGTCTCTCACCCTTCCAGGTTGCACCCAGGGAAGGTGGCGCTGGTCCCCCTCGGATCTTTCTCTCCAAGCCGAGCTGGGGATCCTGTGAGGTGGAGCCAGTGAGGACCTAGAACCCCATCCGAACCTACCCACTGACAGCTTCTCATTTTAGTCTCAGGGAGAAAGAAGTTCAGAACACCTCCTACAACTCAGCCTGATATCCCAAAAAACAAGTTTAAAAACAAAAGCATCCTCCAGGCATGAAGGCTCAGTGGCTAAATCCTTGCCTTGCATGCTGCGCCAGATCCCATATGGGTGCTGGCTCATACCCTGGCTGCTCCACTTCCCATCCAGCTCCCTGCTTGTAGCCTGGGAAAGCAGTTGAAGATGGCCCAAAGCCTTGGATCCCTGCACCTGCCTAGGAGACCTGGAAGCAGCTCCTGTCTCCTGCCTTTGGATCAGCTCAGGTCCAGCCATTGTGGCTGTTTGGGGAGTGAAGCATTGGATGGAGGATCTTTCTCTCCGTATCTCCTTCCCTCTGTACATTGGCCTCTCCAATAAAAGCAGAATAAATTTTGAGAGGGAGAGAGGAAGGAAGAATGAAAGCATCTCCTCCAGGTTCCTCCAGGTCCTCCAGCTGTTTGGCTCGGTGGTAAGGACACTGCTCAGGGTGCCTGCCTTCTGTACCCAAGCGCCTGAATTCAAATCCAGATTCTGCTCCTGATGCTGGCACTCCTGCTGATGCACACCCCCCAGGAAGCAGCAGGGATGGCTCTAGTGAGGGCACATGGATGGGCACTTCCTGCCAGCCTGGAGGTTGTGGTGTTTGGAGGAGTGAGCTGATGGATGGGACTCCCCCACCAGTCTTTCAGCTTTTCTCTTCCTGTATCTCTGTCTTTAAAAACAAACAAACAAACAAACAAACAAGCAAACAACCTCTCAGAGCTCAGTGCTCTTTTGTCATGTGCATTCAGCCGCAGCTGCAGGTGCAGCGTCCCTGGTGACCAGACGGAAGCTTCAGTGTACAGGGGAGCCCCCTGGGTAGCAACCTCGAAAGCTCACTTCCGCTTGCTTCTCTGTGGTCTAGGAGGAGACACAGGGTGCTGAGGCACTGGCAGCAGAAGACGCCCTACATCTATGATGGCCTGGCGTGCTGGCATCAAGTGGTTGCTCTCAGCTGCTGGGCCTGTCGATGCCAAGCCTCCTGTGGCAGGTGTTAGGAGACACACAGGCACATTTCTTGCAAGGCACTTGGCAGAGCTCAGGCTCCACGGGCCCGGGTGTGGTGACCTGGGTGCCTCTAGGCTCTGGCTGGAGCAGCTTTCCCAGGCAGGCTGATGCTTTTGGGCACCAGAATTCAGGCTGAAGAAGCCGTGTTGAGGAGCGATCTTGTCCTGCCATCTGGTGGTGATAGCTTCCTCCAGAGCCTAAGCTTTAAAACTTATTTTTCGATTTTAATTTCTTCTTTTTTAAAAGATTTATTTATTTTTATTGCAAAGTCAGATATACAGAGATGAGGAGAGACAGAGAGGAAGCTCTTCCATCCAATGATTCACTCCCCAAGTGGCCACCATGGCCGCAGCTGATCCAAAGCCAGGAGCCAGGAGTTCTTCCGGGTCTCCCACGCGGGTGCAGAGTCCCAAGGCTCTTGGGCTGTCCTCAACCCAGGCCACAAACAGGGAGCTGGATGGGAAATAGGGTTTCCGGGATTAGAACTGGCACCACTATGGGATCTGGTGCGTTCAAGACGAGGACTTTAGCCATTAGGCCCCCGCACCAGGCCCCAATTTTAATTTCTTTGAAAGGCAGAGAGTAAAAGTGAGAGAGAGGAAAGAGAGATCTTCCATCTGCTTGGCACACCACCAATGCCCATAAGATCAGGAATGGGCTGGACCAAAGCTAGGAGACTGGAACTCCATCAGACCCAAGACCTTAAGCCATCACCGGCTGCCACCCGGGGCATGCTTTAGCAGGAAGCTGGACCACAAACCATACTAGGACTTGGATTCGACGCTCTGATGTGGGATGAGGCACCCCAGGAGGTTTCTCACCCCTGAACCAACTGCCCTCAGCTTCCCTGCATTCCTTCAAATTCTGTACTGTGGTTCTGGTTGTGTGTGTGTGTGTGTGTGTTAAGATTAATTTATTTTTATTTGAAAGGGAGAGTTACAGAGAGGAGGGGAGGAGATCTTCCATCTGCTAGTTCATTCCTCAAATGGCCCCAACAGCTGGGTCCTGGCCATCTGAAGCCAGGAGCCAGGAGCTTCCCCTGGATCTCCTGTATGGTCCATTCTCTGCTGCCCTCCCAGGAGCATAGCAGCTTCAGAAGTGAAACAACCCAGAACTTAAACCGCTGCCAATGTGAGATGTCGGCACCGCAGATGGCGACCAAGCTGCTACGCCACTTCCCTGCATGTCTTGGTGCCTGTGCCTGGAGCTTAGAGGAGGAAGGGGGCAGTGCTTACCACACAAGTCCCTCTGTGTATCTTGGCTGATGACCTGGGGGATGATGACACGGAAGTGCTTCTCCAGTTTGGAAATCACTTACCAGGCTGTTGGATGTTGGCTGCCACCTGATGCAGGCAGGGCATACCCAGAGGCACCCTGGGACCACCCGTGTGGAAGCATTCATCTTTCTGGGTAAGAACAGGGGTCTAGAGTCAGAACAGGGCCTTGCAGTGCCCTAGGACAGGGTGGCCCAGAAGTTTTGGCCAACCACAGCACAGCGTGCCCATCTCAGAATTCTGGGTCAAGCTCCAGCTACGCTGCTTCCAGTTAGCTCCTTGCTCAAGCACGCAGAAAGCAGCAGCAGATGGCCCAGGTGCTCAGGCCCCGGATGTGGGAGACCCGGATGGACTTTCTGGGTCCTGGCTTCAGCCTGAATCAGCAATGGAAGATCTCTCTCTCTTTCTCTCTCTTTCTCTCTTCCATCCACCCCACCCCCAGTTCTTGCCTGCCAGCGGAGTCTTTCTTTCTCTAACTAGAGGAACGTGAGCTCTGTGATTCCTTCTTTGCCATCAGGGCCCAGTGGGGAGCAACTGGCTGCCCCCAGAACCACCTGGCGGGTTGTAGATCTCAGCAGGGGGCCTTCCAGCATGAAGTGGAGCACTGCCCTTGCGTGCAGCTGGTGAGTACAGCCTCGCCTCGCACGGAGCGCACTCAGACAACACAGGTTTCCACCGTGGGCCTTCATGCTGCGTCATGCTCCCCGACCTGGTCCCAACGCATCAAGGTCCAATGTATAGACACTAGGAGATCTCACTCTGGGGTATGACCATCTCAGCGTAAAAGAAATTTCTTTTTTTTTTTTTTAAATATTTATTCATTTTATTACAAAGTCAGATATACACAGAGGAGGAGAGACAGAGAGGAAGATCTTCCGTCCGATGATTCACTCCCCAAGTGAGCCGCAATGGGCCAGTGCACGCAGATCCAAAGCCGGGAACCAGGAACCTCTTCCGATGAGGGTGCAGGGTCCCAATGCATTGGGCCGTTCTCGACTGCTTTCCCAGGCCACAGGCAGGGAGCTGGATGGAAAGTGGAGCTGCCAGGATTAGAACCGGCGCCCATATGGGATCCCGGGGCGTTCAAGGCGAGAACTTTAGCCGCTAGGCCACGCCGCCGGGCCCAAAAGGAATTTCTTTTTAAGGTTTATTCATTTGAAGGGAGATTTGCAGAGAGAAGGAGGTACATCTTGTATTTCCTGGTTCACAGTGGCTGGAGCTGTGCCAGGCTTAGCCCAGGAACCAGGAGCTTCATCCGGGTCTCCTCTGCTGCTTTTGCCAGGCTACTAACGGGGAGCTAGATTGGAAGTAGAGCAGCTGGGATTCAAACCAGTATCCAGTGGTTGCTGGTGCTGCAGTAGCTTCACCCACCCCAAAATGCCAGCTCCGAAATGCATTAGCTGTCAGGACTGATGCACCTTCCCATTCTGAAGGTTGCAGAGCAGCAGGGAGGAAGTATCAAGATTGTTCCGGTTTTGGTCACGGCAGCAGAGCCTGTGATTCTGTCCCTGCCCCTCATGGCACCCCTAAGCTTTGTGCACTTTGCCTGCCTTTCCATGAAGCTGGAGAACTGCATTCTTGGGCGTGCCAGAGAAGAATGCCCTGAGCTGACTTGGATGTCACCGGCATGATCCAGCAGCCACAGCAGGTCATTCCTCCAGCTTGATAGACCACTGCCCAATGCCAGCCCTCATGACTCTCTCCTGTCATCTGCCATCCGAGGCTCCTTCCCCTCCATGCTAAGGAAACGGAAACCATCGCCCTGAAATAGGACTTTCTCATTCACTGGCCTAATGGATTTGCTACCTCCTATCAGGCAGAGCATGGCTGGGGGCACTGGCTTATCACCCACTGCAGGGAGGGTGAGGGGATCCCACAGAGGGCTGTCCGATAGGGGAAGAGGTAGCAGCAAGCACAAACACAAAACCAAGCACAAACTCCCACAGCAGTGGGAAGAAATGTAGTGACCAGGCAGGCAGGAAATTCTGTATATATAGAAGGCAGGGAGCACAGAGCCACATGAGAGCCATGTCAGGGCATGGACCAGGTGTGACTGGGCTATAACACCCAACAGTAAGAACCAGATTGAGTATGGGTCAGTTGGGCAAGGCTACTGTTCCTGCCAGGACAGGAGGTAGACTAAGCCCGCACCAAGGACCCACAGGTGTGCTCAAGATCTGCCATTGAGGGAAGACCCAATTGAGGAGCTTGGGAAACTCCTTTGTCGGGCACAGTCCCTGCAGGTGTGCGCAAGAACCAAAGCAAGGAGCAGCCCAGAGCAAGCCAGGTTACAGTACCTGCCAGCACATGTATGGCTCAGGTTTGAGGGCAGGCCAGGCTGGGCCAGTTCATAACATCCACTGGCAGGTCTGAAAATCAGGATGGGGTGCAGAACGGCCTGGGTCTGGCCGCATCACCAACCATTTCACATTAGGGCCTGGACTGGGGGCTGACTGTGTCAGGTTGGGCAGCAGCTCCAACCAACATGAGGTAGAATGGAAGCAGACCAGGACAGGCCAGGTTACAGCATCAGGTTACTGGCAAATGTCGAGGTGACACAGGCCATGCCAGACTGGACTGTAGCACCCAGCAACACACGTGAGTCCAGGACAAATAGGGAAGTAGTGGAGACTCCACTGCTGGGCCACTGCTCATGCTGTTGAGCATGTGAGCTGGAACTGGGGGCAGACCAGGCTGGGCAGAGCTGCAACTCCTGTTGGCCTTTATGTGAACTGGGTTAGCCAGACTGGGGTAGCCGATTGTATCCACTCGTTCAGGCATGAGCCAGAATAAGGGCAGGTAGGTTGGGCTTTGTTGCAGGATCAGTTGGCAAATGTTGGGACTAGGGGCAAGTCCTGTCAAGCTAGACCGCAAAATCACCTGGAGAGTGCAAAATTCGGGGCAGGGAGTAGGTCCAGTGAGGGGTTGTGCAACTCCTGCAGGTGAGCATGAAAACTAGGACTGGGGACGGGCCTGGCTGGACAGGCAGTGGCACCCACTGGCATGAGTGTGGAATAGAGGGTGGAGTCGGGTTGAGTTGGGATTCAATGCCCAATGATATATAGGAAATCTCAACAGGATGTATCCACTGCACATGCTGGCAGGCACAGGAACCAGAGCTGGGGGCTGGTCCAGTGGGGGTTATTGGGAGTCACTCTGACTGGGCTGCAGCTCCCCATGTGGTACGTAAGAGCTGAACATGTGTTGGGCAGGGCTGGGGTGGGCCACAGCACCCATTAGTTTGCTGAGGATGGAGGGCAGAACAAACTGATCAACCACCCCAGTGAAGCTTGACAGCAAATTTCTGGGCCAATGGAGACTCGGAGGCAGACTATGACAGCCAACTGACTTATCAAAAACACATGAACAGAACCCTCAGAAAATGCTTCACAGTGGGGAACCTGGGATGTTATTGGGTGGCAGTGCCCCAAATGCCCAGAGTAATAAGGTCGTTGAGAATCTGGGTATGGCATCTCCACTTGTATCCCCCCTCCCCCCCATATATGGGAAGGAGAAAAGGAAAACGTGTAAACAATGGTCTCACCCACTATCCCTTGATTCTCAACACTTCCCACATGATTAACTATGTAAACATCATCAATTTAAAAAGGCAGGGAGGGCCCGGCGGTGTGGCCTAGCGGCTAAAGTCCTCGCCTTGAAAGCCCCGGGATCCCATATGGGCGCCGGTTCTTATCCCGGCAGCTCCACTTCCCATCCAGCTCCCTGCTTGTGGCCTGGGAAAGCAGTGGAGGACGGCCCAATGCATTGGGACCCTGCACCCGCGTGGGAGACCCGGAAGAGGTCCCAGGTTCCCGGCATCGGATCGGCGCGCATCGGCCCATTGCGGCTCACTTGGGGAGTGAATCATTGGACGGAAGATCTTCCTCTCTGTCTCTCCTCCTCTGTGTATATCTGGCTGTAATAAAAATGAATAAATCTTTTAAAAAAAAGGCAGTGAGTTCAGGAGACTGTGTATACAAAAGGCAAAGGGAGCTCAGAAGACTGTGTATACAGAAAGCAGGGGAGTTCAGGAGACTGTGTATACAGAAGGCAGGGGAGCTCAGGAGACTGTTTACAGAAGGCAGGGGCTCAGGAGACTGTATACAGAAAGCAGGAGCTCAGGAGACTGTATACAGAAGGTAGGGGAGCTCAGGAGACTGTATACAGAAGGCAGGGGCTCAGGAGACTGTATACAGAAGGCAGGGGCTCAGGAGACTGTATACAGAAGGCAGGGGCTCAGGAGACTGTATACAGAAGGCAGGGGCTCAGGAGACTGTGTATACTGAAGCTGGGAGAAGTAAAGAGAAGCTGCAGAAGCCTTGAGCCTGGCAAGAACTCAGCAATTTTTTCTGTCATTCCACAGGCGCCCAAGAAGCCAAACGTGTGTGTGTGTGTGTGTGTGTGTGTGTGTGTGTGTGTGTGTGTGTGATTGGAGATGGGGCATCGGGCTTGGAGGCCCAAGGCCAGTGTTGAGATTTATCTGCAAGTGCAGCGGGACACTGACTGTATTTTAGCAGGAAAGTGCCAGCAGGCATGGACTTCTGCTCCCAAGCTCCAGCGTGCAGAAAAGCATCCCCTCTAACCTGAACTCAGCCTGGCCGGAGTTCCTGGTGGCTTCTGACAGAGAGGAATCAGCTGGCCAGTGGCTGGTGGCCTCCAATGTTGAAGCGTGACTTTGGCAAGCCACTTGATGATGAACCCAGCATTCTTTCCACCCTTCTCCAGGCACTGGTGGACAGTGCTGTAGGCCAAGGTGCTTTGTGATCTTTGGTCATCTTTCCTTCTTGGTCATATTTCCTTCTTTGGTCTCTACCAAAGGCACCCCACTATTGGGTCTACTTTGTGGCTGTTCGTGATCCCAGCCAGGGGAAACCCCTGGGAACCACTGGTCCCCTAGCTGTCTTTGAGCATCTCCTTCCCACCCTGCAGCTTCTTTCAAGCCTTTCCCCAGCCACTCCTCAGGGTGGTCTGTGGGGCACAGTTTTGTTTGGGGGTCGTGGCCTCTAGGGCAATGTGCCTAAGAGCCAGGCACTCTGTGTATATTTAACCTGTGTGGGGGCTGGCCCAATTCTGGGGATCCCCTGCCTCTACATCTTGCCTGGTTTCATCTTCTCCTTGCATCTGCAGGTTGAGCCTGGGATGGGCAAAGGCTCTGTGTCTTTCTGCCTGTCTCTCACACAGAGGCTCCAGGAGGACGTAGCATAAGACCTGCATACCCCATGTCTTTGACTAGGGCAAGCCAATCAGCTGCCTGCCTTCACCCCGATGAGGCTCACCCCCATAAACACCTCTGTTCTGGGAGGGGAGTGGGCGGAGAGTCCTAGGAGTATCTTGGACCCTTGGACAATGGGTTGTGCCAATCTAAAAACCAGAGAAAGCTTGTGCCAAGAGCAGCAGGCTTATGCTGGACAAGTGTTGCAATGGGCACATGCCTGGTATATTGTAAGGGGATGGCGTAAAGGGAAAGTTGGAAGGGTGAAGTAAGTTACTTTAAAGTCATGCTCCTTGCCCACAAGGGCAGTGTCAGTCTTATTTGACTGGTTGTGAGAAAAATACTTCTGCAGAAAGATTTTTTTTTTTTTTTTGTGGGAGTCAGCAAAGTGGTATGATCAGTCACCCCATATGGGCACCAGTTGGAGTCTCAGCTGCTCCACTTCTCACCCAGCTCCCTGCTAATGTGCCTGGAAAAATAATGGAACACGGCCCAAGAACTTGGCCCCCTGCACCCATCCATGTGAGAGACCAGGATGGAGTTTCAGGCTGCTTGCTTCAGCCTAGCCCAGCCCTAGCTCTTATAGAAAGTGAACCAGCGCATGAAGAGTCTCTGTATGCCTCTCCTTCTCTCTTTGTAACTCCACCTTTCAAACAAACAGATCCTTTAAACAACATTCTCTTCCAGCCCAGTCACTGCTTCAACCTTCCAGGATCATCTGCTTATGATTTTGTTGTGCCAAGGTGAACCCAATCCCATGGCAGGGCAAGGGAGGTCCCTCCAGCAAGGGTCTCCCCTGTAAGTGAACAGAGAGCTAAGTAAGCTGTACAGAGGGGAAGGGGCTCTGCTTTACTCCGGAAATGTGTCCAATTTCTCCCTTGAGCCTGAAGCTGCAAGAATCAGCATTGTCAAAATCTGGGCCTGATTCAGCCCGGCAGTGTGCGTGGCTGTCTTCCTCACTCACCCAAAAGGAAAGGCTGGAGGAAGGCCAGGGTTGACGGGGGTGGGGGGCAGGCGCCACTGGGACTCTGGAGCTCTCCATCAATCTCTCCTAAACTCCTGGAGATAAGTCAGCCTCACCATCCCCCCCACCTCCCATAGGCCTTGAACGGTCACACCATCTGCACCTAGGCTGTGGGCCAGAAAGCGTGAAGCAATGATGCATATGTAATTAGTTCCCCAGCCCAACCCTTCGAAACTTCTCTAACCGCTACCCCTGGGGTACTCTCTTGGGAAACAGGAAGTCGTGGCTAGAACTGCTTAGTGATGACACTGTGGCTGTGTTGCCAGGTTTAGAGCACAGGCTGGTTAACAGCCAAGTGCAAGTCCTGGTGGCAAGCCAGACACATGCCTCCGGACCCATTACGATTACAGGGATTCGCTGACTTTCAGGGGAAGCCGCAGCCAGCACCTGCGGGCATCTCTGAACCTGGAGAGAACACGGACCTGGAGCAGCAGTGACACCATGCTTTCACTGGCTTAGCAACTGGGATTTGAAACAGACCCATCGGAACACTATTATAACGTCAATGGGCATCCTCCCCAACACTCATCTGCCTCTTTTTGAAGATTTATTTATTTGAAAGGCTGAGGCAGAGAAAGAGAGAGAGATCTTCCATCCACTGGTCCACTCTCCAAATAGCCTCGACAGTCAGAACGGAGCGGGTTCAAAGCCAGGAGCATCCTCTGCTGTTTTCCCATTAGCAGGGAGTTGGATCAGAAGCGCAGCAATCAGGACCAGGGTTGGTGCTTACATGGGACGCTGGTCACAGATGGTGGCTTTACCTGCTATGCCGTGGTGCTGGTACCTACTTCTTTGAAAGGCAGAGTGACAGGGAGAGGAGCAGGGTTTGATAAAGAGACCATCTATCTGCCCCGCTTCACTTCCTAAGTGGCTTCAACAGCCAGGGCTGAGCCAGGCTGAAGCCAGGAGACTGGAGCTCCATCCAGGTCTTCCACGTGAGTGGCAGAAGCTCCCGTGCCTGGTTTGTCTTTCGCTGCTTTTCCAGGTGTGTTAGCAGGGAGCTGGATCAGAAGGGACGCAGAACAGACACACTTACAGGATGTTACTGTTGCAGGTGGCGATTCAATCTGCAGTGCCAACATGCTGGGTCCCAGACCACACTTGGAGAATGCGGAGATGGTCCTGCTGACTGAATGCCACACACAAAGACATTCCGTGGGTGTGGCTTAGTTCAGAATTGGCATCCCCAAGCATGGGTTGCAGAAACTAGAGGTTCCCAGCTTTAAAAACATAAGGATTTTTCAAAATGTTTGTGGTTGGGCAGAACTAAAAGGAAGCTTCTTTGGGTGCAAAACTGTTTGAAATGCACAGCTTCTTTTCAACATGGATTTTTTCCACAAATGTTTCAAAGTGCCCTAATGTCCCCCTGAACAGGGTTAGTGTAAGAGAGCAGCCAAATGGAATGCTGTTTATTTCTGTGAATTCTTAGTTTACTCTTTACTACACATCTGATTTTTAAGAAAAGATTTATTTTATTTATTTGAAAGGCAGAGAGGGAAGGCGAGACAGAGAGATCTTCCATCTGCTAGTTCACTCCCAATGGCCACAATCACCAGGGCTGGGCTGGTCCCGAGCCCAAAGTCAGAAGTTTCATCCTGGCCTCCCATGTGAGTGCAGGGCCCAAGCCCTGAGGCCTCCTTCTGCTGTTTTCTCAGGTGCATTAGCAGAGAACTAGATTGGAATTAGAGCAGCTGGGTCTCAAACTGGCCCCCATGTGGGATGCCAGCATTGTAGGTGGCAATTTTCCCAGTATGCCATAGTACCAGCTCCTGACCTCTGATATTTATAAAGTAATCCTTTACATTCATATACTTGTATTAAATACCTCCTCTGCAGAGAGAAGATATACACTTCCTGTGTGATTTCAGAGCCATGCACTTCACACCAATTGATTCTTCACACTTTACGGCTTTAGAAATTAAGACTTCAGGAGGTGAAGGAGCAGGTATCTAGCCTGATGGTTAAGGCAGGCATGGCCCATATTGGAGCACAGGTTCAACAGCTGGCTCTGGTTCCTGCCTCCAGCTTCCCTCTGATGCAGACCCTGGGAGGCAACCATGGAGAAGCCGGGGATTGGCTCCCAGCTTTGGCCCAGGCCCTGCTGCAGCAGGCATTTGGGAAGTAATCCAGTGCATGGGAATATTTTCTTTCTCTTTTCTTCTCTTCTCTCCTCTCTCCCCTTCTCTCTCCATCTCATATAAAATATTCTAAAAAGGAAGATTAAGATCATCCCATTAGCCCAGCTAGGGTGTAGGAGTACAGGGTTTCCCTGGGGGGTTCCTTTCTGAAGACCAGGGGGATACCCCCAAAGTCCTGGTACCCCCCCCCATAGGTCTCTCTGGGCATCCAAGGGCTCTGGGGAAGAGGCTTACCCAGCTAGCGCGGTGCCCCAGGCAATCTCTGCTGGTATGTGTGTTCAGCAGCTGTCTGCCTGCTTGGCCTTGGGCTAGGAGGCTTGGCATCCACAGGCCCAGCAGTTGAGAGCAACCACCTGATGCCAATACAACACAGGAATAGTAACAACAAAAATACTAACATAAGAAGTGGTCCTTGCCTTTGAGTGCACCAAATAAATGCGCCCAAAACGGCAAACTAGCAAACCACTCTGGGTGAGATGAGTAGTAAGACTCCCAGGAACCCAAGGCAGGCAGTGTCCTCCCGTGTGCAGCGTAGAGAGCCCATGACGGCCAGCAGGTGGCAGAAGAGGACACTGTGCTGGGAGTGAAGGTAAGAGCCAGATGGGGTCGGAATCAGAAGCTGGGATTCGGCTGGGGGCCCTGCGGCGCCAGGAAGTGGCGGTGTGTACTGGGTCCTGGTGACTTCTCAGGGTTGCTCGTGTTACAGGCTGGATGCGGGTTGCTGCTCAGTTCGCACATGGTTCGGGGCACCCTGCTGAGTCTCGCACAGCCCTCTGCCGTGGTGCATACAGCCTCAGGCCCGGGTCAGCAGCAGCAGCAGTGTTGGGTACTCAGGAGCAGCTGGCAGCCGCTGGCTCTTTGTCTGGGAATCAGGTCCTGCCCTTTCTGTCACTTCTGAAGTCTCAGGGACCTGGCTTGGATCCAGCACATTCACTTCCTTGTTCTATGCCCCTAGGCTAGTTGCTGTAACCTGTGGTGCACTGTGATTGGTTACTGTGTGCAGCAACAGAGTAACACTGCAGAGCTGTTGTGAAAGTGGCCAACACCAGAGCATCTTGGACTCTTGAGCAATCAGAGCTGCTACTTTGCTACCCACCTCGGAACACCCACGACCTGGCCAGCGGAGTGCCAAACACAAGACTTGCAACCTTAGGTTAGATGAGCTTACTTCTTTGCTTCCAATCCTAAATCATTAAGGAACTGGGTCACCATGGCAAGTTAAAAAAGAAAACAAATCTGGTTAGTCCTGCTACATTTCCCTGGTGTTGAGGGCAGGGCTGAGAAGAGAGGACGAGGAAGAGAATGAGCCTCTTCCCACTGTTTCGATATGAGAACTTAAAACTTACTAGGACTAATGACAGCCAGGGGGTGTGCTTCCCTTTTACCCTTGCTGTTTTCTAGAAGAGAGAAAGAAAGAGGGAGAGAGGAGGGATAGGAAGAAGATGGGGAGGAAGAAAGAGGGAGAAAAGGAAGAGAGGAAATTAGCAGAGAGGATGGGAAGCAGGGAGAGAGGGAGGAAGCAAGGCAGGGAGGTTGGAAAGCAGGAAGAAAGAAAGCAGGCGAAAACAGTGGAAGAAATAAGGATAAAAAAAGAAAAGGGAGAGAGAAAAGGAAGAGAAACTGCAGGATATGCTCCTTCATGTCTCCCAAGGGTGGTGGTTTTCTTTTTTTAAGATTTATTTATTTTCATTACAAAGTCAGATATACAGAGAGGAGGAGAGACAGAGAGGAAGATCTTCCACCCGGTGATTCACTCCCCAAGTGACTGCAACAGCTGGTGCTGTGACGATCAAAAGCTGGGGACCAGGAACCTCTTCCGGGTCTCCCATGTGGGTGCAGGGTCCCAAGGCTTTGGGCTGTCCTTGACTGCTTTCCCAGGCCACAAGCAGGGAGCTGGATGGGAAGTGGGGCTGCTGGGGTTAGCACCGGTGCCCATATGGGATCCTGTGTGAACGTAACAGGATCAAGGCGAGGACTTTAGCCACTAGGCTACGCCGCCGGGCCCTCCCAAGGGTGGTTGTTAGGACAATGCTACTTCATTGCTCAGACATGCTAACTATCACATTGGATTTCTCCACTGAATTGTTTTCTTCTTCTTCTTCTTCTCCTCCTCATCCTCCTTCTTCTTCTTCAAATATTTTTTATAATTGGGAATTCAGATTTACAGAGAGAAGGAAAGACAGGGAGAAAAGTCTTCCATCTGCTGGTTCTTTCCCCCAGGGGCCACAATGGCCATAGTTGAGCCAATGTGAAGCCAGGAGCGAGGAGCTTCTTCCAGGTTTCCCGGGCAGGAGCAGGGACCCAAGCACTTGAGCCATCCTCTGCTGCTTTTGCAGGCTTCAAGCAGGGAGTTGGATGGGAAGTGGAGAGGTCAGGACATGAACTGGCGTCCATAAGGCATGCCAGTGCCACAGCAGAGGATTAATAGCACCACACGAGCCCTTGAATTTTTTTTTTCGTTAAGGTGGTTTGGGCACCTCCAGTTCACAGGAGAGAGAGTTCCTCCAGTAACAGAGTTATTAAAGCAAGTGGAGGGACTCTGCATCTTGCCTGTACAGTGGGTGTGGACGAGACCCAGTGAGGATTGGGGAGCAGCTTAGGTGACTATCTCACTATCCCTGGGTCCTGCTGAGAGAATTCATCATTTATCTGCCACCATCACACACGAGGGGGTTCTGTGCAGACCTCAGATGTACTCCTGGGGTAAGATTTCCATTTTGGGTGACTTTAGCTAAAATAACAGGTGACCCAACTCAGAGTTAATAAGGAGAAGTTGGAAATTCTGTTACGTTCACACAGGAGAATTCCAGGGTCTGCCATACTTACTCCCAGGCTGTCCCAGGGCTAAGAGGAGGCGCCCAGTACTCCCCCAGCCTGGCAGCTTTGTGTTCATGGCCGAGCAGCCAGAAGCCAACTTCCTGCAGTAGCTTTTTTCTAGGAACCAGGAATTGATTTTCAGAAAGCTCCAGCAATCCTCTCCTCATGTCTCATGAGAGCAGAGTGGTACAGGTACACCTGCTTCTAAGTAACTGTGACAAACAGGTGGCAGGTGGCTTTGACCGGCTGAAGCTCCTCAGCCTGGGGGTAACGGTCCATCAAACAAGTTGACCGCAGCGTCCACTCTATACTCTTTTTGAGGTCATATGGTCAGGAGTTGGCAAACCACAGCCCTTCAGACCAAACATGGCCATTGTCTGTTTTTGTAAATAAAGTTTCCTGCTCAGTGTGCTGACGTGGTGCTTGTAGCTGCTCTTATGCTACGGCAGCAGAACCATGTGACTAAGAGAAAGCACAGGGTTCTCAAAGTCTAAGATGCTTAAAGCCTGGCCCTTTATGGAGAGTTCCTTAGCCTTGGTCTAGATAGAGACAGGTCAGTTTAGATTAAACAACCTGTCTAAAGTCTGGGAGCAAACAAGAGGCAGAGACTGAATTTTAATCCAGATGCTGGCAGGTTCCTATGCTGTCGACTGCGTGACAGTTTCTTGGGACGGGCTTGAGTTCTGCATGAAATGAGCCAATGCTGCCTTTTTTCATGGGACTCGACCGATTCAGGTTGGCAAAGTGGGTGGTGAAGAATTCAGTAGAGTGAGCAGAACTGGATTTCTGGAACTTTCTGCTTGTGGGTGGAGCTGGTGAGCTGGGGCTGCTGGTGCCCTTAGGCAACACTCCACACCTTTTACATAGAGCAGTGCTGAGACAGGGCTGCTGGGACAAGCGTGGTCGCCAGGGCCTGCCTGCCAGGATGGACTCAGCTCTGGGGAGCAGCAATTTCAATGCACCGATCAAGTAGAGGTATTCAGCGATGGAGAAGACCTTTTAGAGCCTGTCAAAAGAAAGACTGACACCATATGAAAAAGACACATGGAGATGGGCATTTGGTTTGGTCAGTTTAGTTGCTGGTAAGGGGTCGGTGTTGTAACACAACAGGCTAAGCTGCCACCGAGAATGCCGATGCAGCATATGGGTGAGTCCTGGCTGCTCCACTTCTGATCCAGCTCCCTGCTAGTGGTCTGGGAAAGCAATGGAAGACGGTCTAAGTTTTTTGGCCTCTGCCCACCCACATGGGAGACCTGGATGGAGCCCAGGGACCTGCCTGGGCCCTGGCCCTGTGGCCACTTGGGGAGTGAGTCATCTGTGTGTGTATGTGCGTGTGTAACTCTTCCTTTCACATAAACAGAAATGCTGGTGGAGACGCCTGTATGCCCTGTTGGGCCTGGGTATCAACCGACTCCAGCTTCCCGCTAATGTGGGCCCTGGGTGGCAGCAGTGATGGCCAAGAGATGAGGTTCCTGCCATTCACCACACAGGAAGAAGCACAGCTTACACCTTCAACGCCTGCTTGGGTAGACACAATCCAACCTGTAACACCTGGGCTACGGCACAGTCTTGTGACTGTGAGTGCCTGCCTCCAGTAATGCCCCATCTTGCCCATCATGGCCAAGGTCCTTTGCTTAAAGTGATAATCATGTTAAGAGGCTAGCTGGGGTAGAAGCCTCTGAAGTTTCGCTTTTCTTCAGTCCAGTGAAGAGTTCCCTTTCCACAGCAGCACTCGCTTCCCTTTGCCTTCAGCCCTCACCTGCTTTTCCACCACGCAGAACCAGGGCCGATTCCTGGAATCTGTCATGACCCCAAGCAGACCGAGGTAGCTTCCTGCCCTCTGCTCTGTGCACATTGCTGCTTGCTTCTAAACAAGGTCCCTGGCCTCCCGAAGGCTCCACCTTTTGAGAATTAGCCCCATCAAATCCCTTGGGAACCGGGGGATCTGCTCAGATTCCTGCTGGGTTCCAATTGGAAAGATTTTTCATCTCACCCAGTCCCCTGTGGGTAATTACCCACTTACTTATCCCACTGAGCTGCAAATAGGTGGCTGTGGCTGGCTTGTCTGTTTTCAACTTGCCATTCCCTACTGCGTGGGGACTGCCTTTTTCTCTTTGCATGCCTCATTCCAAGTGTGGAATCAAGGGGAAAACAAAAATTTAGGGTGCCTTTGTTAGACGACCTTCACTCTCCTCTCTTTGATTGTGACTTTTGCCAAGAGTGGAGGCTTCTTTATTAATTTGAAAAGCATGGGCCTGGTGCAATGGCTTGCTAATCCTCCCCTTACATGCGCCAGGATCCCATATGGGTGCCGGTTTGTGTCCCAGCTGCTTAACTTCCCAACCAGCTCCCTACTTGTGAAAAACAGCAGAGCACGGCCCAAATCCTTGAGACCCTGCACCCACGTGGGAGACCTGGAGAAGGCTCCTGGCCATAGGCTTTGGATTGGCTCAACTCTAGCTGCTATGGCCATTTGGGGAGTGAACCAGTGGATGGAAGATCTTTGTTTCTCATTCTCTCTGTAAATATGCCTTTCAGATTAAAATGATTAATGTTAAAAAAGAAAAACTCCAAGTGACAGAGAAGGGAGCAGGGGAACATTTAGCACAAGCGGTCTTCCATACACTGCTCCACTTCACTGCAGTGGGTTTCCCCAGAGGGAGCAGGGTTTCAGGGGCTCTGCTGCTCACCTGCTGCCTTTCCAGGCAGATTGGAAACGGAGCAGCTGGGACTTGAACCGGCACAGATGAAGGATGTTGGCCAGACCAGCAGCTGCTGGCCACAACACTGGCTGCCCTGTTTATTGTCCATCTGTTCTTACGTCCATTTTCCTCACTGGTGCATGTAAGCCAAGATGTTTCTAGTTAATCTGAAGACTTCCCTTGTAAGCCGCCAACCTAACTAAAAGCGTTACTGATGTTGTTCATGTCACCAGTTACTGTCTGTCTTTGTGAGGCTTGGCCTCCCACGCATGGCACCCCCACGCCCAGCAGAAGCTCACAAGTGTCCCCATGGTCCACTCCTGACATGATCTTGTCAGGATTGGGTCACCTGGCCCCAGCTATGGCTGCAAGAGTGGCTGGGGAGCAAGGAGCACACACTTCCAGCCTACTTAGTGCAACAGGGATTTTGCTAGCAAACAAAGACAGTGCTTGCAAAGAGGACCCAAGCCTACCTGCCTGGTGGGTGCATGCCCTTGGCAGTGGAGGGCCTGAGCTGAACTCCTGGCCAGGTGCTCACCAATGGGCAGCGGTTATTCCTGGGGCTGCAGACAGAAGACTTCCCATGGTCTTTGTTCCCTAAAGCCTGACATTGTGGGCGAAGCAGCTTCCAGAAGGTTTTTCTTGATGCATCATCATGACCACTTCTCCCTCATGCCCTGGAGCAGGCACTGATGAGGAAGAGGAGGAAAAGGATAAAAAGGAGAAGGAAGAGGAGCAGAAGGCTGTCTGGGGGTTGGGAGCTTGGGCTCTGCTCCACATCCAAGCTCCAGGACTAACTGCATGGCCTCGGGCGAGGTACTTACTTTTTTTTTTTTTTAATGTCTGAACTTCTCACCTTTTATATGAAGATGATAGCTTTGTCTTATGGGATTGCTATGCAGAATAAGTGGCATAATGAATGGTTTCTCACTCAAGGTGAACCCTTCTGGTGCTTATTGTGCCAGCTGTTTGTCCTCCCCATTTTCGGTCCAATTCCATCGAGAGTTCCCAGGTGACTGTTTCAGAAGCTCCAGGAGCTGAGCGCAACAAAACTGGTCCGGCCTCCCAGAGATCATCTCCTCCAGGGAAGGGGGCAATTTTCTGGGCTCAGGATGTAGCACAATCTGGGGTCTGAAGTCTTTTTTTTTTTCTGCACCCAGGTGATTTTCACTCAGGCATAAGGCCGAGTACAAAAAACGTAGTATCTGTATCTCTCCACCATGGCGTCAGAGCCGCTGCTCTGCTTGCCCATGGTGCCCTGTTCTCTTTCTCTCTGTTGTTTCAGGGTCAGTCTCTTTCACTATGGAATCTCTTTTGCAACTTCTTACTTTGAAAAAGTCAGACCTACAGAAACACTGGGGGAGAAAAAGCCGTCTAGAGCCTGGTGCAGTAGCCTAGTGGCTAAAGTCCTCACCATGCATGCATCAGGATCTGATATGCACGTTGGTTCGTATCCCTGCTGCTCCGCTTCCCATCCAGTTCCCTGCTTGTGGCCTAGGAAAGCAGTGGAGGATAGCTCTAAGTCTTGGGACCCTGCACTCATGTGGGAGACCAGGAAGAAGCTCCTAGCTCCTGGCTTGGGATCAGCTCAGCTCTGGGCATTGTGGTCATTTGCAGAGTGAAGCTGCAGATAGAGGGTCTTCCTCTCTGTCTCTTCTTCTCTCTGTGAATTTGACTTTCCAATAAAAATAAAGAAATCTTAAAAAATTCTGAACAGCACTAATACACTCTTCATCTACATTTGCAATTGTGGTTTAGTTTTAAAGATTTATTTATTCTTTTATTTGAAAGTCAGATTTACGGAGTACTCATGTGGGAGTTTTGGAAGAAGCTCCTGTCTCCTTGCTCTGGCCTGGCCCAGTCCTGCTGTTGTGGCCATTTGGGGAGTGAACCAGAGGATGGAAGATTTCTCTCTTTTCTTTCCCTCTCTCTGTATACTCTGTCTTTCAAATAAATAACTAATACTTAAAAAGAAGAATGACACATAGGTAGTAGAGTGCATGGTAGGGAAAACTTGTGAATGACTTTGAGATGCATCAACACATTATTGGTGAACTTCAACACAGCGGGTGCCTGACATTGAAGACAGCACAGCCCATACACACAGTTTTCTCCGGCATGTGTATGTTCACAGTGAACTCTAATTCATCCACTAGACAGAGTGAGGGGTTACCACAATAGTAACAGGAGAATTGCAACAATACAATTAAGTTATTTGAAACTTAATTATTTTTAAAAAGAGATTTGTTTATTTGACAGGCAACGTTATACAGAAAGAGAAAGAGATAGCTTTCCCCAAATGGACGCAATGGCCATGGCTGGAACAGGTTGAAGTCAGCAGCCAGGCACTCTGTCCAGGTCTGCCATGTGGGGGCGAGGGCTCAAGCGCTTGGGCCATCTCTGCTTTCCCAGGTGCATCAGCAGGGCATCTGGGACTTGAACCAGTGTGCACACAGGAGGTCAGCATCTCAGTGGATTAACTTGATATGCCACAATGCTGGCTCCTAATTAATTATTTTAAAAAATTTGCCATTTAATATTCTGGTTTGCAGTAGGCTGCAGGGAATTGAAAACACATACACAGTAATCAGTTTCGCATTCCTAACACAAAATACTGGAACTTCGTGAAGAAAAGAGGCTATTGAGCCCACGATTTTGGAAACTGGAAGTCCCAACAGCACAGTACTGGCTCTTGTGAGGAGCTCCTCCCCCTGCAGCTGTGTGCTTACATGGTAGATGGCAGGAGGGGAACAGGTGGTCACACCACCAGGAGCCAGAGGCACGAGGTTCCCACAAACCCTGCCAAGTGGATGCTGCTAATGCTCTTACGGCTCTTCTTGCAGGCCCAGCTTCTTATCGATCCCACCGCCATGCTGAGTACATGACCTTCTGTGGAGACACACGCAACATCCAAACCACTGTGCCTCATAACATGAAACCACAGAGAACAGCAGGCTACACTACTGACTCGACGGGGTTGTGTGGCTTTCACCGTCTCAAAGATATTTTACAACTCAAAAACTGTAAAAGCACTGATGGAGATAACTGTGATATCTGCCTTCAGAGACACAAGTTGTAGGTCTGGCATTGTGCCATCTGCAATGCCCACATGCCAAATGGATGCTGGTTCCTGCTCCTCCACCTCCAATCCAGCTCCCTTGCTAATGACCTGGGAAAAGTACTGGAAGATGGCCCAAGTGTTTGAGACCCTGCTAATCATGTGCAAGTCCTGACCGAAGCTCCTGGCTCCTGCTTGCCTGTGGTGCCATCTGGGGGGTGAACCAGTGCATTCTCCCTGTGGGCTTAGGGGCCTGAGGACTTGGGCTCATCTGCTGCTCTCCCAGGTGCAGTAACAGGGAGCTGGGTCAGAAGAGGAGCAGCTGGGACACAAACAGGCATCCATATGGAATACTGGTGCTGCAGGAGGAGACTCAACCTGCTAAGCCACAAATCCAGCTCCACAAATACATCTTTTAAAAGAAAAATGTCGGACCCAACTTGATGGCCTAGTGGCTAAATCTTCACCTTGCATCTCCCGGGCTCCCATATGGCACTGGCTTGTAGCCTGGCTGTTCCACTTCTCATGTAGTTTCTTGCTTGTGGTCTTGGAAAGCAGCAGAAGATGGGCCAAAGCCTTGGGATCCTGCATGCACGCAGGAGAGCTGGAAGAAACTGCTGGCTTCGGACCGGCCCAGTTTCAGCCATTGTGGCCACTGGGGGAGTGAACCAGCAAATGGAAGATCTTTCTGTCTCTCCTCTCTGTATATCTGCCTTTTCAATAACAACAACAACAACAACAACAGCATTGTATTCATTGGATGTACAGTTAATTTTTGACCTACAAATACTAATTTCCATCTGTTAGGCAACTTCATTTCTGCTTCCCTAATTGTCTGCAAAAGGTCTTCAAGAAATCTACAGAAAAATGGCTTTTATGAACATATGCTTACGTTTTGGAAGCTCTTTGGCGTCTCCTGGGAATGAGTTGGGACGGGTAACTGGCTCTCAATTTCATTATGGAATTAGAGAATATCTTGACAGTGTGCATTGTGCATGTGCATCAGTCATGCTGGTATTCCCTCTTCAACATTCTGACACCGTCCAGGCCTGCTGAGGTCTTGGCCACACCTTCAGGTGGGCGGCACCAGCACCGCCCACCCATTTCGTAACTGGTTAGGAGACCACCAATGGGGAACATCTTACCTGTAGGCTCCCACCCAACAAGGAGGGGTCGGAGAAGGCTTAAAATCCCAAGAGACTTCCAAAGACCCCTTTGGTGTTGAAGAACCTCAGGATCGAAATCCCAACCACTGGTTCCTGCCTCATTGCTACTCTAAGAAACTGTGAGCTTGCAGGCCAAACTGCCTATGTGATCTTTCGCACTGATGGGCCCCAATTCTTATGAATCAAGGCCCACCTAAGTCTGGTTATCTCACAGGTGGCTCCAAGTAATTAAGTGGGTGCTTCCCTTAGTTGCTGGACCCCTGGGCTGTCCAGCCGAGATAGGAAGGGGATGTGTGGTATTTCCCCCACCTTGCGGACTACTGTGAATTGCCCCTTTTCAAGCTATCCTGGACTGCCCCTATAAGCGGTGTTGGTCCCTGCCAGCCGCCTGGCCGGTCAGCCAGCCAGCTCTCCTGCTCTCAACCAAGAACCCAGGTTTGGTTGTACTTAGCTTGAATAAACCATCTTTGTGCACCTGCATTGACTTCAGACGCCTGGTGATTTCTGGAGATCTCAAAATCTGGGCACAACAGTATCTCTCTCGAGAGGCACCCCGCCTCCCGGCTTTCTCTCCGGAGGTGCTTTCCCCTTCCTGCTCACCTGGTTCCTTCGCAGATAAACTTTTGTGTCTGCAAAAGATTCCCGGCTTTTTATTTCTATACTAAGCTGAGGAAAGAACCCACTGGGCATTCCTGGTAACACAGTCTTCAGCAGTGTTTCCTCTTACGTCACCTCAGGAGCCAGAATGTGTCAGTTTTCCAATTCCAGCCACTTGATTACCGGGCCTCACCAGGTCCTCCGCTGAGCAGATGCAGTGGGGACAGCATGCCTTGCCACCGCACGGGCTGCCTCACAACCACTTTTTACCCTGATGGGTTTGATATTCACTGATGACCCCGGCCTAGAGCTATTTAACACAGAGCTGCAAAAACACAAGCCCTTTCCTGACACCCACACATGACCTTGGAATTCTTGGTGCCCCTGCAACCCTGTTGGGATTTTTTGGGCTTTGTTACTCTCGACCATAGAGCATGGTGGCTGTGCCGCAGGGAAGGGCGCACTGGCCTTGGGCGCTGTTTCACTGGGTTGGTCTCTATCAGCTAGTCAACGAGGGTGCTTCAAAGAACTTTCCGAAAACAACCCGACGTCCAGGCGTCCGTCCCACTTTCTCCCCAGCCTTGGGATGGCGGGCTGCATTCCCGTGCGTGTGTTTGAGTGCTGGCGCTGGCACACCGCTGTGGCAGTCACCCCTCCGCGCCTTCGGTCTCCGCTCGATCGGGTTCCCGCCGCCCGGGGTGGGGCACGTGGCGCCTCTGAGGGACCGTGGCGCGGCTGGCTAGGTCGCACCGGTCAGCCTGTCGCGGAGATCCTGAGGGCAAGCCTCGAGCCGCGTCTCCTCAGAGTCGCCTCGTTTCCCGGCCGCTGCCACCGAAGCAGGCGGGCTTTGTCGGCGGGACTCCGGGCAGGCGCCGCCTCCCCACCTCAGGCAGCCCGGGCTAGGGAAGCTGACGGCGCCCGAGCAGCGCGCTCCCGCCCCTCGCGGACCGCTCCCTACCCCCAAGACTCCCTCCCTGCCCGGGCCGAGCCTGCAAACGTGGCTGTTTTGAGAAGAGGCGCCACGGCCCCCCCTCCCCATCACACCGGGAGGGAAACTGAGTCCCGGCGGGCATACGCCGCCGCCGGGGGGCGCGCGCCCAGGCCGCACCTGGCCCGAGTGCCTCGCCCGGCTCCGCGGCGCCGCTTCCCGTCCCGGGCCGCCCGCGCTCACGTGACCGGGCCCGGGCGGAGCCTCGGGGGGCGGGTCCGGATCACCTGAACAAGAGCGTCACGTGAGCTGGGGGCGGGGAAGGGGCGGGACCTGCCCCGGTCACGTGACGCGATTCCGGGCCGCCACCGCTGCCGCTCTGCTGCTTCTTGTGCTGCCGAGCTCAGCCGAGCCGCACTCGTCTCGGGCCGCGGCTCTCTCCGCTGCCTCCCCGGCTCCGCTCCGGCTGCATCTCCACCTCCACCCTGGCGGTGCGACCGCGTCCCGTGCGCGGCCCCGGGCAGCAGCGCGCCCCTCGCCCCGCTCCCTCCGTGCCTCCCGGGCCCGGAGCGATGAGGCGGGCCGCCGCCGCTGCCGCGGGCAGGAGCGCCCACCTGGGGCCCGTGCCCGCTGATCGCCCGCTGCGTTCCCTGCTCCTGCCACCGCAGCTGCTGCTGCTGTTGCTGCTCGTGAACGTGCCGGTGGCTGCGCAGGCCCAGGCCGCCGAGTTCCCCGAGCTGTGCAGGTGGGTGGCCCCGCCGGGCGCCGGCTGCGCTCCGGGTGCCCCTGGGCGCGCGGCCGCGGTGGGGGGCGGGGAGGGGAGGGACGGGGTCCCTGGGTCGCCACTTGTCCCCTAGGGGGGGTCCTCCCCGCTCGCTCCTGAGGGAAAAGTTGCCCGCGCTGCGGCGCCCGCGGGGGGTCCGGGTGCTGTGCGCGCGGGCGGGGGTCGCGGAGCCCGTGCCCGGCCACTTGTGGCTGTCACCGAGCTCGGTGCCTTTGTGCGCCCCCCGGGGAAAGTTGCAGGGGCTGGCGTGGCGAGCTCCGCTTTGTCCCCTTCTCCTCCTGTGCGACCCTGGGGGTGGAGAGACCCGGGCGGGAGTGGAGCCCACGCCCGTCGCCTCGGGAGTCGGCGGGCGCTGAGGTCTCCTGTGCCAAGTGATGGTCTCCCCGCGGGGCCCCGTTTTCTCCTCCAGGTAGCTTGGCGGCAGTCGAGGACTTTTCCTCTTGAGGCTCTGGGTGGGGAGCGGTTGGGGTGGTGGTCCTGAGGTACCCCCCAAGACTTCTCCGTTTGCTTCTCGCAGCCTGACTTCCTGCCTGGTGTCCCACATGATGTCATTGTCTCCCGAGGTGGATTCTTGTAGCACAGTCTTTGCGCTGGGAACCCCGCTTGTGGACCCGTCCACGGCCGTGGTGACTGGCCGACCCCCCTTCCCCCGCCCTCTCCTCAAATCCTGGGCTGGGAGTCCAGGGATTTTTCTGACAAACTTGCAGTGAGCTGTTGCCCGTAACGGGCAGTCCTACTTTATTTACTTTGTAAACTTTGGTGGAAATGGAACTGGATGGAAAGTTCTGGGAAACACTGGCTCCTCGCGCACCCCCAATTCCCCACACCTGGGCAAGTTGCTTCTGAGGATGGAGTGATGTTGAGGAGACTTGGGGCTTAGGGACTTCTGTCTTCCTCTTCCATCAAAGGTGGTTTTATGGGCACCCCTGCTTCAGCACGTGCTGAAGTGCTACTTGTAAGCAGAGAGCGGGAGGCTGGCCTCTCAGTGGGAATGATCCCGTTGGAAAGGGATCCCGTTGGAAGGGGCTGCGTTCCTTATTTCTTTCTCTTTGGGGGTGAAGGAGGCAGCCCCTCCGGGGGGGAGTTCTCTGCAATCGGGTTTGCATCCTGTTCACACTGCTGTGGAGACTGGGGTAACTTGGTGATTCCCTGGGTAAGAGGGCCGATTGAAATGCCCATTAGGAATGAGCTCAACCAGGCTAGTGGGGGGACCACAGGGGATTGTTAATGAGCTGGAACTTATTTCTTAATGGTGAAGGTTCATGTGGATTGGAGGGCAGACTGATTAAGGGGGCCCTGATTTTTGGGGGCACACCTGGAGTCTCTGAAACGTGTATTTGTTCACCTCAGTGCCCCACAGAACAAGCCCTTGTGGTTCCCTCAAAGTGGACTTTGTTTCTCTCCATACTTCTGCCCACCCCTTGTCCTGTATGGGTATAGCTTAGGGGCTGCAGGAGAGGGTTCTGGGTTTGGTGGGTGTTGCAGGGATGGTGAAGGGGGCTGCTTAGGGTCCTAGAACTCCTCAGGGTGGGGGGTGCACCCAACCCCTCAGAAGGGCAAGCCCCCAGGTGCTGAAAGTTGGGCTTTCTCATTTCCCTCAAACCCCATTTCTGCAAAGCGAAATTCCCAATTCCAGTCCATTCCTGTACAATCCTTCTTCAGACTTTCCTTGGGAGGAATTGTCAGTTCATCTGGGCATCTTTATGAGCTAAGACTGACTAAACGTTCTTAACTCCAGCATATTTGGGCGTTACAGGAATGTGTGCTCACCTTTTTTTTTTTCTTTTCTCTCTCATCCAGTTGTGAAAAATTGTATGAGGCATCAACAGAACATGGTGGATTTAACTACCTTTGTAATCTTTTTTTTTTTTTGAAACAAATTTATTTTTATTTTTGAAGGGCAGATTGTCACAGAGAGGGAGAGACAAAGAAAAATACTCTTCCATCTGTTGGTTCACTGCCCAAAGGGCTGCAGTGGTCGGACTGAGGCCAACAGGCGTACGTGGATGGCAGGGGCCCAAGTACATGGCCATCCTTCTCTTATTTCCCAGGAGCCTTAGCAGAGAGCTGGATGGGAAGCAGAGCAGCTGGACTGCTTGCCTGCGTGGCAGGGAGCGGCCTAACCTTCTGCAGGGCTCAGCCTCGCCCAGGCCCCCTTTTTCCTTCAGTCGCCCACCCTGCGGCCCTTTACTGAAATGCAAATAGCTCCTGCAGCTCTGGCGGGTGCTGAGGGTGTGTGAAGTGAGCGCTGCAAGAATCCCTCTTTGTCTCTTCACCTTGGTCTTTGGTGCAGGCAGCCCCTGGGTGAAGAATCACATTCCGGTCGTTTGCAGGACACATTTCCCCACCTTGAGCGGCTGTGTGTGTTGTGTCCTCGCAGAGGGCAATCCTCCTTGGTCACCCTACAGAGGGTTTGCAGTGCCCTGGCCGTGCTGGTGTGACTGGGTGCCCCCGGCTGTGAGTGCTCTTCCTCTAGGAGGGGTGGAAGGGTGTTCCCGGGGCAGCCTCTGGGCCAGCCCAGCACCTGAGAGACCTGGGGAGGATCTTTTACCTTCCGCAGTCCCTGGAAAATCTGTGTCAGGGAAGCCCAGGTCTGCCCCCACCCCACACCCTCCGTGGCGGCAAAGTTTCCAGGCCCTGAATGCTGCTGGACTGGGGGCGCAGCTGTCCCCACGTGGGGAGGGGGAACAACTCTGGCCGGCGGCAACCCCTGGGACCTGTGTGAGGCGCTGACACAGAGGCGGCTGCCTCCAAGGGTGCCTGGCCAGAGGCAGCGCTGTGAGTAAGTGCTTCTTCCTCACAGAGGCTCGGTCATCCACTTTGTAAGGGTTAGCAAGCAGGAGGCACCCTGCCCGCTGAGTTCTGCATCCAGTGTGGCGGGCTGCTGGGGCGGGAAGCAGCATCCGAGGGTCAGTGGGGCGGGAGCAGTGAGTGAAAGCGCGAAGACAGGGAGCCAGGCAGAGGCCAGCCAGGCCGGGCAGAACCTCCCAAAGTGAGCGAAATGTTCTCAGCTGGTCAGTAGCTGGACTTACTGCTCACATTTTAAACTTCATAAAATGCTGCGTTACACGTGTAATCTGCAAGTTCCTATCCATTATCTCGGTGTTAACAACATCTTTAATGGGTGAGGGCTTAACAGTTTGTACTAATTATAAAATAATGCATTGGTCTGGCTCGGTTTAGGTAGTTAAGTGGTTTAAAATTTATGCAGACGAGTTTTCTCCAGCTTGTTTGGATGTCCGTGTGGAAAAGTTTTATTATATTGTGAGGACAAGAGAATCAGAAAGCCAGCTGGGGGTTGAGGATGCTTGAAGACTTTTTTTTTTTCTTTGTGATGCTTCCAAAGGAACAATGTTTATATATCCAGTTTGTACCACACATTCAACCTGCATCATACCCCTTTGTGTGTGTGTTGCGGGTGGGGGAGATATTTCTTTCAACATTAAAATGTGTGTAGAGGTCTAAGGTTGTTAATTACGTTTACATTAGGGCTCATGCACATATTCTGAAAACAGCATCCAACGCATTTCCAGAAAGTGAATGCTTTATTGTGCTTAACATTGTAAAATTATTTTTAAAAATGTGTAATTAAGGGCCCAGTGCAGTAGCCTAGTGGCTGAAGTCCTCGCCTCGCACTCGCCCAGGATCCCATATGGGTGCTGGTTCTAATCCCAGCAGCCCTGCTTCCCATCCAGCTCCCTGCTTGTGGCCTGGGAAAGCAGTCGAGGACAGCCCAAAGCCTGCACCCACATGGGAGACTGGAAGAAGCTCCTGGCTCCTGGCTTCAGATCGGCGCATCTTGGCCATTGCGACCACTTGGGAAGTGAATCAGCAGACGGAAGATCTTCCTCTCTGTTTCTCTTTCTCTCTGTATATCTGGCTTTCCAATAAAAAATAAAATATATCCTAAGAAAAATCTTAAATGTGTAATCAATTTACTTGAAAGGCAGAGTTGGGGGAGCAGGGAGCAGAGTTGTGCGGCAGCTGCAGCCTATGTTGTCAGTGTCTCCTGTGTGTGGCAGTCTGATACCCGGCTATTCACTTCTAACCCAGCTCCCTGCTCATGGTCTGGGGAAGCAGTGGAAGATGGACCCAGGTGTTTGGGCTCCTGCTCTATTGGGAGATCCAGGCGAAGCTACAGACTGCTGGCTTTGGCTGGGCCCAGCCCCATCCTCCATTGTGCCCATCTGTGGAGTGAAACAGCAGATGAAAGATCTTTCTCTCCTCGTCTCCTCTCTATTTAAAGAAAAATAATAAATAAAAAGGGGTAGGGATGCAGGATCCCAAGCGCTCGGGCCATCCTCTGCTGCTTTCTTGGGCGCATTAGCAAGGAGGTGGCTGGAAGGGAAACAGCCAGGGCTTGAACCAGAACCCCTCCGGGGTGTTGGTGCTCAGGCAGCCGCTTTGCCCATTGTGCTGCAGTGCTGAGCTCTGGGGCTTCCCATATTTGGTCAGCATTTCACTAAGGGATATGTAGGTTTTCAGAGTTGTAGCTGAGAAAAATCATTTCTGTGGACTTTGTGCGCAGACAATTTAACAAGTCTATAGCTGGGACTCCGGCAAGGAGGGGCTGGTCGTCTGGCGTGTGCTATTTCCTGCTGATGGTCCCAGTGTGTGCACATCTCCTGCCAGGGCCCAGCTGCCCATGGAGGGTGTGTGGGAACTGCCCGGCTGTCACATGCAATGGATGTGTCCCAGCAGCCGTATGTGAATCCCAGTTGTTCCTTGTTCTTTGTCAGCACTTAATCTTACCACCAGTGACTTTAGCTGCTCTAGTGGACTTGTAATAGTATCCCACTGTGGTTTAATTTTCAAGTCCCTGTTGACTCGTAATGTTGTGTCAGTTGGGATACCTAATGCTGCTGACTGCCCGAGTGCTTAGCCCTGGGTTAGCTTTTGTAGTATCTTTCAGGCACAATCACCCTTTACAACTTCTTTTGGGTCTTTTTCTTGTGCAGATTTAAGAATGCCTATGTATTCAGAGTCCAGGGGCTTTCTTAAATATGTGCATTGTGGGTTAAGACTATTTTACTGCAGGCTTTGTCTTGCCTTTTCGTTTTCTGAGTGAGCTCCTTTAAAAGAAAGATATTTTTTTAAAAAGGCAATTAATCAACTCCATTTTATCGAATTGTTCAAAAATTTGAATTTCATTTTGCTTGAAAGACACACAGGGATATCTCTATCTGTGTCTGTGTCTGTATAGAGAGACACACACATATAGAAAAAAATTAGCTATGAACTCACTCTCCAAATGCCCACACAGCCAGGGTTGGGCCAGGCCAGAGCCAGGCGCCTGGAATTCAGTGTAAGTCTCCCGTGTGGCAGGGAGCACGTGCCCCTGGCCTGTCCTCTGCACCGGCAGCACACTATGTCCCCGGTGAAACAGCTGGATTTGAACCAGACACCCTGATAGAGGCAACGTGGCTGCCGTGCCAGATGCCTGCGCTCTCAATTTTTTGTTTCTTGACTTGTGCTTTTTGTAGTCTTCAGAGAGTTTTAGTCACCCCCAAATTTTTCTACCTCAGTGCTGTGGGCATCTGGGCTGGGTCAATGTTTGCTCTGAGGGGCTTTCCTGTGCACGCCCATCAGATGTTAGGAGTTCCCACCTGCCTGTCACCTTGGCCACCCCGCACCCCTGATGTATCACAAAGGGGCTCCAGGCATTTTGGATGATTCCCCACGGAGGACTCTGGTCTGTGCTAAGATCACAGGGATTTTGTCCTGTTTTTAGTTGCACGTGTTTTAGGAGTTCCAGCTCTTACCTTTAGCCCCATCAACTTTGTGATGTAGCTTTTACCCAGGCCTGGACCAGGAGGAAAAGGTGGCCTTTTTCCGCGTGAAGGTGTATGGTCCTGCTGCTTTGCTGCAACTGTCTGATGCTGGCAGCAAGGTTTTAGGTGAGACTCAGCTGTGGGTTTCTTGGCTGAGCTTGACTGATTTTATTATCAGGAACATGTTTGTTCTGTGGACATGGCTGTTTGTTTGCTGTGGAACCGGTTTGGTGTCAGTGGGCATTCTATCCCTTCAGTCCTGCGGCTCCCCAGGCCGACTCTCTGGGCCTGGTGCCTTGGAGTGTGGTAGGGAAACTGTGGGTTACTGTTGCAGTTTTATGTTCTTTATTTGTCTCATCAGATTTCCTAATTTTTATTGAGCCAATTTTGGTATTCATTTTTTTCCTAGAAAATTGTTATTTTAATTACATATTTGTATAGCAGTGTGCAGCATGCTACTCTTCTTTTCCAGCTTAAAATAAAATATTTTTGTTCACTAAAATGATACTATAGATGTTTTTCATCCCTGTAACTATTTTTTAAGCAGGTTACTTTTTTCAGAATTCTCAAAAAATGTTCTTTTCAGGTAAGTTTAAAAAATTCTATTTTTAAACCTTTTTCGTAAGTTAAATTAACTGGATTTAGTTGCCTGTTAAAGTGTTTTTCAAAAGAACTGGAATTTTGTTCACCATCTCTATCAATTGTTTTTTGATTTTCTTAATTTCTTTTGTTATTAATTGCTTTTTTATTCGCAGCTTGCATTGAAAGCGTAGAGATTTTTACTTTAGATCATGTTGCCTACATAAGAAACAAATTTAAATCACTTCATGCACACCAGAAATCAATGTGTAACGTAGGTAAGAAAATTTAAATCACATCACATTTGTAAGAGATGAATTTGTTGTATGTAAAAAAATTTAAATTGCATCACACAAGAAGAAATTAATTGGTCACATCTTGTATGTAAGAAATTAATTTGTCAGATCTGGCTACAGGAAAATTTAAATCGCATCATGTATGTAAAATGAAATTTTCATGTCATGTACATAAGAAAATTTAAATTACATCGTGTGTGTAAGAAATGCTTTTGAAATTGTGCTTCTTCCTGTGCCCATCGCTGTCTTACAGGTTCTGATAAGTGGATTTTTAAAAATCGTTCCATTCTATATATTTCCTTTTCGCACTTAAAAGTTCTGTCTACCTCAACTTTTTAGAGCCTCAAGCATTTTACAGTCCTTTCTTTTCCCCAGGTCAGCGGCTTTTTTGGACGAGGGGGTTCCTCATTGATTTTATTTTTCCACTGTGGGCAGTGAATGTGGTGGGATTTACTCACAGTTCTCTTGTGGCCTAGCACCTAGTCAAGCTGGGAGTGTTTGGAAAAAACGCTTTCTGGGTCAAAGTTAGGAACTGTGCCGTTTGGCGTTTCTCCATCCCCATCTCCTTTCCCTGCTTGGTTTGTGCTTCGCTCCGCTCGGCTGGAGCGTGGAGGAGCCCTCCTCAGTGCCCCCCCCCCCCCCCGGCCCGCGCGGGCTTGCAGCGTCTTTGGTGTGTGCGGTGTGCGGGGTCTGTTGTGGATGCAGGGTCCCAGCTGCCTATTCCCGCATGTGGCTGCCACAGCGGTAGCCATGTGGAGATGTGGGTTGCTGTCAGGGGCAGGGTACTTAAATGGGTCCTGGAAAAATGGAGTTAGAAGAAATGGAGTTAAAAGTTTACTTCAGTGCGAAACATTTTTTGAAATCCCATGCATAGGTTTTTCTAGTCAGATTTACGCTTTGAAATTTGGTCTCTGAACCCACGGATGTTTTCTCCGTTGCCCGCCATTTCTGTGAGCAGTCTGAAGATCTTTTGTATGCATGGATTTTTTTTTTTTCTTGGCACTGAAATGAGCTCATGTTTTAATTCCATTTTCCACGAACTTGTTAAATTCTCTGTGTGTGTTTTCAACCCCCGCCCGGACTATGCTCAGTTCTTTTTTTTTCTCCTTGGGCCAGGTTTTCTAGATTGTCCTGTTTTCTCGGGGTTTCTGTCCTGTCCCACATTTGTTGCCTCCCCCCCTGCAGCTGTGCGGGAAGCAGTTGTTGGAACTTGGCTATAAATTATTCCCTGGGAGACGGGGGATGGGCAGGGTGTGCCTGTGCAGCAGGTCCTCACGTCCCAGGGCCTACTCCATCCTCCCCAGTGAGCGAGTGCGCGCCAGGAGGCAGCTGCTGAACCCCCACTGTTGGCAGCGTGGAGTGGCCTACGTGCCATGGAAGATCTGTACTGGCTCTCACTTCCCTCCAGGGGAGAGGTGGGAGTCAGTTTTGGAGTCCACACCCCTCCCCTCACAGGCCTGGGGCAAATCGCAGAGCCCCCGAGGTCTTCCTTCCCTTCTGTGTCAAATCTGGGATGCTGGCGGGGGGATTAGGCTGGGCGTGGGAATGCGAGCGCTTGCCTGGCCTGCGCTCAGCGGCCACAGATGTGCGGGTTCCTGGCCGCCTCACCTGTGAGTGGAGCCTGGTGCTGCTGCCTCCAGGCAGGGGTGTGGGGTGGCAGCCTGTGCCATGGTGGCCAGCCACATGGAGGCTTCACCTGGGTCAGGCCTGGCCTCGGTGTTGCATTGCTTGCCCAGAGCTTTCTGCTGTTTGATGAGGTCTTAAAACCACTGATTGCGGCTTCTTCGGGCTGCTTTGCATGTACAGATCTGACAGAGCTGTGTAGCCTGCAGGATTCTGCTCAGCTGAACCCCACCTCCCAGCCCATGAACAGCCTCGAGGTTGATGCTAGGAGGTGCGGGTCTGGACAGGTGCCAGGAGCCGTCTGCAGGCTGGGTTCTTGTCCCTTCCCGCACTACCCTCCTGCCTTCAGTGGCAGCTCCCACCATCCAGGTTAAGAAGAGCACCTCCTTGTTTATCTTTTGGGGAGTTAGGCTCCCATGGAGGTTCAGGCATAGGTGCTGGATCCCTGGGCTGCTGCCCAGTGGGCCCCGGAGGGACAGGATGTGACAGTGGCTTCTCAAGTCCCCTTTGCAGTACAGCTTAAACCGGCCGCTGCTGGCTGGCATTCCGAGGTGCATCAGGAGCCTGTTTTTGACTTTGTGCCCACCTGGGCTGAGGGCTGGTCCAGGGGAGCCCTGCATGGCCTGGGGGACATCCCAAGCTCGTGAGTTCCTTGCCCCTTCAGTCAGCTGGAGGTCTTTGGGGGCAAAGGGGTCCTGCTTTTCCTTCACGCATGCAGGGGGCAGTCCTTGCTACCCAAGCATGCTGAGCAAGTTCCCGTGTTGTGGAGGACTCAGAGGGACCCCAGCAGACTTAAGGGATGTGAGGGCTGTGGGGAGAATTGTGGAGGGGTCTCTCCTGGTAGGCTCTGCATGGCTCTCAGCCACCCCTCTGCCCACTGACCTGGGGTGCCCATATGGGAGTACGGTGGTGGGTTTGATGACTGTGGCTGCGTCTTTATCACCTCTGCCGCCAAGTCAGTTCCCTGAGTAGGAGAGCCATTTCCTCCTTGTGTCCCATCCACCCCCGCTCCCCCACCGGCAGGTGGAACTCCTGGCCGTCAGCATGAGGGGTCCTCATGACAAGGTGGGCTTCCTGGCAGTGACAGGGGTGAGTCTGCAATGAGTCCTCCTCACTGTGCCCTCCAGCTGTGATGCCTCTCAGAGCAGGCGGCACTGTTGAGTCACTTGCTAGGCCTCAGCTTGGCATGATCCTGTCCCAGAGGGGCCTGTGGTGGGTGGGTTGAGATGGGGCTGTTGCACGCCACCCTGAGGCTTGATGCAGAAGCAGAGCAGGTAGGAAGTGAGGAGGGTCCCACGTGTCAGATGTGGGGGCCAGAGAACCTGCTGAAGAGACCTGAGAAGGTGGTCTGGAGAGTGGCTGGGGTCTCTGCAGTGACCCCCGGCCCTGTTCCATCTGCTGCTTCACTCCTCAGATGGTCACAACAGCCAGTGCTGGGCCAGGTTGAAGCTAGGCTCCAGGAGCTTTGTCTATATCTCCTGCGTGGGTGGCAGAACTCAAATACTTGAGTTGTCTTCTGCTCTTTTACTTGAGCCATTAGCAGAGATTTGGATCAGACAGAGAGTAGCCAGGATAGAAGTCAGTAACCATATGGGATGCTGGCGTTACAAGTGGTGGTCTTGTGCCATAGTGCTGGCCCCAGGGTGCAGCCTTTTTTTTCCCTTGAAAGATTTATGTATTTTTGTTGGAAGGAAAGGCAGATTTACAGAGAGGGGGGAAAGATTTTCCATCTGCTCGTTCACTCCTGAAATGGCTGCAACAGTCAAAATGGAGTCAGTCGGAAGCCTGGAGCTTCTTCTGGGTCTCTCATGAGGGTGCAGGGGCCCAAGGATCTCAGCCGCCCTCCACTGCCTTCCCAGGCCATAATCAGGGAACTGGCTGGAAAGTGGAGCAGTTGGGATACCAACTGCTGCCCGTATGGAATGCTAGTGTCCCAGGTGGTAGCTCAACCTGCTGCCCCAAACACCTGACCCATCACCTTCAGTGCCTCAGAAGTGAGTGCCTACTGTGGGAGACTGATATAGAGCTGATTGAAGTCACCGTATGAGATCCCACCCACTAGGGAAATTGCCCCTTGGATGGGGCAAGAGGAACAGAGAACTTAAAGAAGCTTGGTGTCTGTGTGTGTCCTTCCCTGGCTGGCAATCTGGCTTTGCTCAGCCCTGGGTGCTAGTTGACCTTGGACCCTAGCTACCCGCATGGCCTTTGTAACGCTCCCGGCTGCGTTGCCTGTCTAGGGAGAGGCCACCACTCCCTGCAGCAGGGACCCAGGGGAAGGGCTTTGGTCTGAGTGGGTTCTCTTGTGGAGTGTGTGTGTGTGATGTATGTGTGTGCTCTGTGGAGTACATGTGAATGTGTAGACTGCACGTGGTGGTGTTAAGTGATTTTGTCTGATGTGGAGGGTGTGTGATTTGCCTGCTTTGTGCGTGTGTCTGTTAGTGATATGAAGTATGTGCTGCCCTGTGGAATGTGTGCTGTGTGTGTGCTAATGTTTGAAGTTATGTGTAGGGTAGGCATTGGAGTGTGATATGTGGAGTGCATGGTGGGAGTATGTGGAGTGTGTGGTGCATGTGTGATTGTGTCCCATGCGGAGCATGTGTGATGTATAGGTTTCTGGCACGTGGAGTGTGTGTGGTATGTGGAGTGCATGGCAGGATGTGGTGTGCATGTGATTGTGTCCTAAGTGGAGGGAGTGTGGTTGTGTGAGCGTGGAGGGGTCTTCTGCCAGTAGAAACCTGTCCCACCTTCCTCTCCAGCATCCTGCAACCATCCTGGGGCAGGCCATGGTGCATGGGCAGACTGTCTATGGGCCCAGAGAGAGCCCTGGCACTGCCAACCTCAGCAGCGGAAGCCTCTGGGCTCCTGCTACCCTCCAGGACCTTGTGGGTCCCTGGCCATGCTGGGAGAGGAAGCTGGGGCTCACTTGCCCATGAGGTGGAGGCTGGGGCCTAGGGGCACTTGCACTGTGCCCGTGGGAGCAGCTCTCCTCCCTGTTAGCCATGCCACACCCGCTCATGGTGCCTGAGGCTCTGCTGCCGAGTTGAGCATGTATTGTGACCCTGGGCAGCCAGCTGGCTTTCTGCTGCCAGGACCTCCTGATGGGCACTACCCAGGAGGAAAGCTGGCACCTTTTTTTTTTCCAGGTCCCGTATCTTTATCCACAGCTTTGTGGGTTTGTTAGAATAGGAAGTGAAGTACTTCCTATATAGGCATTGGTCATGCTTTGTCAGGCTCATGTGCTCCCAGCCCTGGGTCAGGGGACAGAGTCACCATGCCAGATCAGATGCTTTCTTCCACCACGTTGGTGGCAGCAGACCATTGTTGACCGCAGTGAATGCTGTGTGCCCATGTCCCTGATGGGGACCCTGTCGCTTTCCACCCTCCCCCCTGGCCAGCTCTTCCCCCCTCACCCCCATCCTTCTGAGTTTGGGAGACTGGCCCAGATTTTTGAAGGTTAGTGGACTGCAAAACTGTCTTGACAGTGATAAAGGGCAGTTGGAAAGCCACGCGATTTCTTGAGTGTTTTTTTGGAGGGCTTGGGCACGTGCCCAAGGGAGGAAGATCGTGTCGGTGTTCAGGTTGTAATACTGTGTGCTCCCTTTGTCCACAAAGGCTCAGACCGGCTGCTCGCTCCCTCGATTTAGGCTGTATGAATTTTGATAGTTTATCACTAGTTGAGGGTTTGTTTTTCAACCCCCTTCTTAAGGAAACTGAACGATGAAGTCACACACACTGATTTATTTTATTGCAGATGCTGCTGTATCTCTTGTCCTGCTTTATATGCCAGTCATTGTAGGCTGGTCATAAAATACGTGATAATTACATGACTGTTCCCATAACCTTAAGACTCACAGGGAGAGAGCAGTGAGGCGTATTTCCACAGTGTGAGGAGGAAAGATGCAGTCACAGTTGAGGGAGATGTTTCATGTTGCAGATAAGGAATTGAATTTTCTAAGACTAGTTTAAAAAAATATTTTTTAATAGCCTGTATTGGGCCATAGGACTCTGTATTCCTTATTTTAGGTGTTTTAAAATGAAGAACTTTGTATCTTCACTGCGTTGCTGTCTTACAGGCATTTGGGAGTGGTGTTCATCACCCTAACGTAGACCTCAGTCACATAGATCAAAACCACCGGACAGCCGTAACCTATGTGACTTTAATTTTTCTTTCTCTGTTTTTCTGTGTAGTTGAGACTTACTGCGTGGAGCTGACTCTGCAGTTCCCCTCACTAAGTTTCCCACCCGTGGGCAGGCTGTAGGCTGGTTTCATTTGCTGCCCGCTTTGTGCAGGCTCGGCCAGCTAGCTGTAAGCAGAAGCATGGCTGGGAAGGTAGGAGCTCCCTGCTGTCTGTGGCTTTTCACGCGTTACGGGAGAGCTTCCTTCTCACTGGTGATCTGCCAGCCATCACCTTCCAGGACGCTGTCAAACAGACCCATGAGTTCCATGAGCCCCCATGTGCAGCTCCGGTCCTCCTGGATGGACACGTGGTGCTGAGGTTGGAGGGAGGGGCTCACCAGTGTTCAGCTTCCACGCCAGTGGGGGAGTTGAGAACTCACCAGATTTCACTTGAAAATCACAGGTCTTGTGAAGTTCTTGACTGAGGGTGGGACTGCCGACCCTCCCCCATTTCCTGCAGGCTCAGTTATTGATGGCCCTTGCTCTGCTGAGGGGGTGAGGGGTGGGAGTGTTAGTCTGCATTCCTTTGCGGTGGGCTCTCGGACCAGCGGGGGAGGGAGGGAGGGAGCAGGCAGGCGGTGGGCAGGAGTCTGTCTGATAATGCTGGCCAAAAGCAACACCTCTGTTGTTTGATAGTTCAGAATGCAGAGAAAAGCCGAACTAGGCTAGGAGGGTACAGCAGCAGAAGTGTGAACTTGGGGGAGAACTTGAACTAGAAGGTGAGTGTGGCCTGTAGGTGAATGTCCCAAGAGTTCACAGCTTTTCCTGGGAAACCCTTTGAGGGAAATCAACCTGGCCCCCCCAGGCATCATCGCCAGCCGAGAGCAGGGCGTGACTGCATAGACAATTGTCGGCATGAAAAGCTTCCATTTTATGGAACCAAACTATAGGTGGCTGGGTGATAAAATTGGAACTCTGAAATCTTTATGCTATACAGACTTTTTTTTAAAAAAGATTGTATATTTATTTATTCATTTGAAAGAGTTACAGAGAGGAGAGGACCGAGAGCAAGTGAGCAGGAGCGCTCCCATCTGCTGTTCACTCCGCAGATGCCGCAAAGGGTGGAGCTGGAAGAGTCCAAAACCAGGAAGGAGCCCGGAGCTGCTTCTGGGTCTCACATGGACAGATCCCAAGCACTTGGGCCATTAATACTGGTTTTGTAGGCACATTCGCAGGGAGCTGGATGGGAAGTAGTGCAACCGGGACTCTAGTTGGCACCCATATGGGTGGTGGCTTCACCCGCTATGCCACAGTGCCAGCCCAAGAATCTGTGATTGTAATGGCACTTAACTGTGACAAGTTGATTTCAGTTTTTTAAGATGTTGAGAACCAGTGAGGCAGTTTGCTGCTCGGGCTCCAAGGGACATGGGCTCATTGCCGACCCTGCCTCCCTCCTTACGTAGGTGATGTGTGAGCCCTCTCAGCAGGACAACCTTTGCGTTCAGGAACTCAGGAGAGTTTAAAGCTGCCATCTGGAACAGGGACACATGTAGCTGTGTGCTGTGGGTGCATCCCTCTTTTATCAGCTGCATTTTCTTCTCAGCCTGCCTGCACTGCATCCTTTTAAAGAATTATTGGTTACTTTATCCGAAAGGCAGAGAGGAAGAGAGAGGCTTCACCTCTGTTGGTCGCTCCCCACATGCCTGAAACGGTCCAGGCTGGGTTAGGCTGAAGCCAGGAGCCAAGGACTCCATCTAGATCTGCACGAGTGGCAGGGGTCTAAGTGCTTGAACCCTCATCTGCCTCCCTGAGTGTGTCTGTTGGAAGCTGGGTTTGGAAGTCAGGTACCACTCACTCACCCCGGGCCATCAGTGATATGGGTGCTGCAGTCTAACTGACAGTGGGTGTCAGGACGCAGAGCAGTGGTGCAGCAGGGAGGGGTTGGCAGCCTGGGGGTGCTGCTGCCGAGCAGAAGGTTTAGCAGGGCGGTGTGCCAGCCACCTCCTGCAGTCACCGACTCTAGGTGGCCGCAACTCTTAGGCTCCTTTGAGAAATGGATTAGGAGGTTTTGGGTGCAGGAGAGGGACGTTCAGCTGACTACGTTTTACGTACTGAAGGATGAGGTAGAATAGCAAAGTCTGAGAGACCTTTCTGCTGCTTTGCAAAGCTGAGCTCCTTGCACATGGAGTTTTGCACCCAGCTGCTTGCTCTGAGGATGTCCCACACGTCCTGCAGTATGGGGACTCTGGGCAGGGACGCACAGCTTCCCCAGGGCCCCTGCAGCTCATCCTGCTCCCCCGCCCTGGGTCCAGCTGCTGTCCCTTGGATGACGTGGAATGTGGCAGAGGGTCAGTGAGTTGGAAAGCAGGACTGCACTGTGTGGTTGGGTGGGGTGTTTGATTTTCAGGGAAATGTGCACTGGGCGGGCTTTCTTAGCTCTCCTGCTGCAGAAGTTGCTGATTATGCAAACACATCTAGAGTGTTCCCTCTGTGTGTATGTGTGCATGCATGCACGCACACTGTATTTCCACACAGTTTGCACATATTTTTCTCCCACAGTCTTGTTTCTTGCTAAAAATATAAAATTAATATTGCAGCTTAGTTTTCTCTTTGATTTGTTGATCTTGTTCTTTTCACGCAGGGTCTTTAAGTCTTCACTTGTGTAAGTCCGAATAACCCTGATCTCAGATGCAGGCTGTCTGAGACTCTGGCCGGCCTGACCGTTAAGTGAGCCGTGCTGGTGTGGAACACCCTCCCTGATTTTGGCTGTACATACTCATTCTGGCTAGGGAAGTTTCCAGCAGACAAATGTTCAGACAAAATATTATTAATCCCTCAAAGAGGCCACTGCATTTTATGTAGCCTGTAATACTTTTATTGCTGCTCAACCCAATCTCAGGCTCCGTAATAACATGGTGCTTTTAAACCTTACCATCAATTTCTTGTTAAGAATGACTTGAGCCTAGGCTGTTCTGGTGACTCGACCTTCAGTTTGGCAAGACATTTAGAATCATCTGGTTTGCAACATAGAATCTATTTGCTTCTTGATTTAAGAGACACAGAGAGGGGATGGGGAGGGAGAGGCGGACAAAGAGAGCTCTTCCACCCACTCATTCACTCCCCAAATGCCTGCACCAGTTGGGGCTGGGCCAGACTAAAGCCAGGAGCCCAGAACTCAATCTGGATCTCCCACGTGGGTGAGCCACCGGCTGTGGCCTCCCAGAGTGTGCCTTAATAGGAAGTTAGATTTGCTGGGTGAAGGGGGTGGTGGTAGGGACCAGGACAGAAGCCCAGGCACTCTGATGTAGGATGTAGACTTTCCAAGTGACAACCTCAAGGTCAGATGTCTATACCCCCTGTAACATGAATCTTCAAAAAATGCTATTAAATATTCACATGTCTTTCCAGTTCCTTATTGTGATAGTCTTGTAACAATCTGTTTACTCTAACCAGAGTTACATTGTCTATCAGACTACATAACACTGTTTGGAACAGGCTTCTTGAGTTTCTGGAAAGATCCTGTTGCTGCCAATACTGGATGCCAGGCAGGTGTGTTTCAAGGCAAGGCAGAGTGACCACTTGCAGGGGCCTTGCTAATAGCAGTGAGGAGGTGCCCTGGGACCTTTCCTTCGCCTTCCTGTGATGTGACCAGATCCTGGCACCCTCCCTCCTGTGTGCAGCCCCATGGGACTGTGAGCAAGGTGCCAGCCAGGAGGAGAGCTGCCGCATGCTATGCAGCCTGGTCACCCCCAGTGTAAACCCTCAGTGTTCAGATCCTTAAGGGTATCCACCCTGCCAGTTCCCAGCCACTGTGACTGTGGAAGACTCAACCAGACAGATAGGAAACACAGATGGAGGGGAGACAGTCATCCAGCAGTATGTCTTTCTAGCAACTTTGACTTCCAGGAAATCCTGGCTGTGGCCCTCATTTTGCTGTTTTCCATTTGTCCTCAGCTGGGCTCTTTAAAATGCCACCTCTGGAAGTACAGCAGGGGCTGTCCTATCTGCTGGAGAGCACAGCGTGTCAGGGCCCCAGGTGGCCGTGCTCCAGCTGACTCACTCTGAATGGTAGCTGTATCTACCCCGGCACAGGCCTTGGATTGTGAAGTCGGCAGCGGATGCCACTGCCAAGGCGCCCAACCTGCTGTCGAGTATTAGGGACAAGCTTAGTCACTGCCTCCTGCCTGAGAGAAGAGGATTTCCCCACAACCAGGAGGGTCTGTGATAGAAGCCTTTTGCCAATACTCCTCAAATGAAAGCTCCCACGTTTGTGTTCTTGGAGCAATCTGCAGCATCTTTACCAGGCCTTGCTTTGCTTGCTGAGTTCTGCAAGGCCACCACGTGAGCTGCCCTCCCTGTGCCCTCAGTGTCAGAGTGTCATGACCAGCTGCACTGCATCACCCTCCATTCTGTTTCCCTGCTGTGCAAGCTCAACTGCCTGGCTGGCCTGTCTGCCGGGACTAGTCCCATCCCCATCCCCCAGTCCATCCTGCCTCCCCCCAGGTTTCTCTTCTTGGGGAGTCAGGCCTGGGGCAACCACTTAGAAGTGTTCTGGTGTCAGACAGCCCGTCCGTCCAGGATGGGCTGTTTTGTCTTGGCAGGCTCAGTTCAGCAGGTGGCATTGCCTGCTGCGTTCATTTTTACTCTCCGCCTTCCCCACTGAGACGTGCTTCTGCTATCAGCCGGTTGGCTTGATTGTAGGCTGTGCCCCCTCACACCTTGCAAAGTGTAGGAGAAACACATGTGAAACACATGAATGAAGGGTGGCCAGAGTACAGGAAACAAGACCCGACCACGATTCTCCCCGTGCCTGGCCACCCTTGGGTTGTTTTCTGTTGTGTTCAGTCATGCTGGCCTTGGGAGGTGGCTCTAAGAAGTGGCTGACGAAGGAAACTGTTGAGTTGCGCCTGGCTCAGCTCCAGGCCGGCACTGAGCTAGTACCCCAGCCTGTCGTTCAGGTTTGTAGCAGCTTGCAGGCTGTCTGGGGAGCGTTCGTCACCCCACCGGAATGCTGTGGGTGCTTCTGCCCTGCGGCTCTTGGCAAGTTGCTGTGATGGGTCCCCAGCCCCAAGTCTGGGGGAGTCCCCAGCCCCTTGTCTGTTGTGACCCCCCTCCATACCAGGGCTCTTTTGGCTCCTTATGGCAGGAAGGGATGGTGCCTGGGAATTCTGTGCTAAGACCTGCTGCTGATGTCCGATGGATGGGCACTGTGGTTGTTGTTGAGGGAGTCCTGGCGTAGGAAGGTAGACTGCTAAGTGTTGAGTGGGGTTCACCCCAGGTCACCTGCAGCACCCAAGCTGGCTTCTTCGCCACGCTGTCCCCTTCCTGTAACAATTCATTTTCTCTACTCATGAACTCAATGGTACAGACCTGGTAGTTTCAAGGAAGACAGGTTTTCCTTGGTCCACACTCTAGTGCAAGGTTGAGGGGCTGTCTCTGGTAGCGCCTTCTTGATTGGCACAGTCTTAAGGTGGTACGGGTTGGTGTGGCATGAGACTGGACATACCCACAGGGTGTATGTGTGTGTGTATGGGGGGGTCTCTTTCCCCTTATACAGAAGTACCAGATTTAACCACCTCCTGCAGACCCCACCCCTGCAAGCCTGTGATGGGATTAAGTATCCACCCTCATAATAGCTCCCAACCAGGATTAAATGGGGCTGTGGAGCCTTGAGGAGCTCTACCTGCAGACCACAGCACCTCCTCTCTGCAGCACTGTAGGGGGCTCCGAGCTCATGTTGTTTTGCCTTGCAGAGGAAGTGCCCTCCACCTTACCCCACCACCACACTGTAGAGTGGGCAGAATACTGCTGGGCAAGAGTGGGGCATTGAGAAGACTTGCTTCTTCAGAAAAGCACATGGACCATCTGGTTAGCGTCTGTGTGGCCAGAGGTTTGAATTGGTCTCTGTGCTTGACTTAATGAATCCATGCAAGGCAGATTTGGCGTGCGTTTTGAGTCAAGGAAGGCCATGATTCACTGCGCGGATGTGAGCTATGGCTCTTTCATGCCTTAACTGATGCATATTTATTTGATGGTTATTATTATTGTTGTTTCTAATAAGGAGGTGAAAGCCACCCTTTGGCTTCGCAGTGCTGCACTGTGATTGGGAAGGCTGCCATGGCGGCCGAGTTGTGGAGCCATTAGCGCCGGGATCTCCACAGAGCGGGTGGCAGCCACCCCTGCCCTCGCTTCCGGTCAGGTGGACATACTTGACATTCGCATCCTCGCCAATGAAAATGTCTCCCCGTTTGTGGTAGCTTTGAGCAAATATGGTCCGGCCCTGAAAGCAGAGAGAAGTTTGTTGGCAGACCCAGGACGGTGACGAGTTGTTTTTTTTCTTCCTTTCCAGTCATACATGGGAAGCCGTCGATACCAAAAACAACAAGCTTTATAAAATCAACCTCTGTGCAAACATGGCCGCCACCCCCTGCGGGCCAGCCACTGCCGTGTGCATGCATGACCTGAGGACGGAGAGCTATCGTTCCGTGGGTGAGTGAGGCCACCGCTGGGTTCCTGATGGGCTAGGCGGGGGGATCCTGGTCTAGCCAACGTCAGACTCTGTGTGTGTGTGTGTGGCCATGCACGGGACTGTGGATGTGTCCAGTGTGTCCAGTGCTCGCAGCTCATGTTTTAAGGAGAACATGGCGGTGCTTTGACTCAGTGGATAAGGAAGAGCTCTCCTGTGTGTGCTTCTCCCTCCTCTCCCACACTGACCTGCAACTCTGCATTTCCTTCTCTCCCTCTTCCCCGCTCTGGGGTCCTCAGGGCCCATCCCCCTCCTCCTTGGGCCTTCCCCCCACATTCCTCTGTGGTGTTTGATTGATTAGCCTCTGGCGGGAGGCTTCCTTCACAGATGAAGTGGTCCCGAGGTCTTGCAGGCTCAGAGAGAGAGGCGGGCAGAGGGAAGATTGTTTGTGCAGGGGTTCGGGCCGGGCTCCCGATCCCTATTTGGGCTGTTGGCTTCACTCAGTGGCGTGGTGTGCCCACTGGAGGAGCTGGGGCGATTTACTCTTCATGATCTTTTCGGGACTGCGTGGAGGTGCCACGGCAAGCCTGGTGGCTGGGGCTTTTCAGATTTTCAAAAAACGCAAAAGCTACTTTCCACCTTGGCTTTCATGCTATGGGCTGGTGAAATCATGTCTTGGAGTTTGTAGTGGTAGATTGCAGTAGAAGATGAGGGAACCCCCAAAAAATTCACAGAAAATGAAATAATAAGGTGTTTATTGTGGTGTAAAATAATTTTGATAATTGTGCTTTTTTTTAACTTATTTGGAGAAGAAAGATAGAGACACATATCCCACGTGTTGATTCCCTTCTCAGTTGCCTGCAACAACCGGGCCTGGGTCAGGCAGAAAGCAGAAATCAGGAATTCAATGTGGGTCTCTCACGTGGCTGGCAGGGACCCAAGGCCTTAGCCGCTAGCTGCTGCTTCCCTGAGTGTGCGTTTGCAGGAAGCGGGACCCGGGCACTCTGATGTGTAATGCCAGGGTCCCAAGCTGCAGGCTAACCCTTGCACCAAATGCCCACCCTGTGTGCATAAAGTTTTAAAATACATGTGTATTATGTGGTCATTCCCAAAGTTTGTGGAAATGCTTATTAGGAAAAACTGTACATGGATTTCAGAAAAACTTTTGTACCAAAATGAACATATCCCTTAATTCTGATTTCCACGAACTTTTTGAAGTACTGCCTGTAACATAAGGGACTGATGTGGGGTGCAGATAAGCCATCAGGATGGTTTTGGATCAGCCTTGCTGGACAACATGTGAGTGTGGCAGGCCCCGCCGGCCACACGAGCTGGCTTGGGAGTGGGTCTGCTGCAGATTCCCTGGGAGGGGGTGAGAGCAAGTGCTTGTGCAAAGCATGGCCCGTGGAACAAGAAAGGTGGCTTAAAAGGGGCGAGGCCGGAGGTAGCTGGATTAGTAAGAGCTATGTTACAGGTCAGGTGGATGGCGACAGAGTCAGCCCCTCACAGGGTCGTTTTATCTCTAAACACATGCCACGAATGTCTGTCCCTGAGTGTGTGGCTCCCATGCGGGAGAGTTCCAGCCCTGGTAGCCATTGCTGCATTCCTTCAACTCCAGAAAGTGCATGTGTGTGAGAGAGAGAGTGACATGAACATTAGCCTAGGAATAGTATCGAATCAGGTCTCACCTTGCACATTCATGTGAACTCTAAGTGGGCTGTGCATGTGTGTGCTAGGTCTCCTGTTTTTTTTTTTTTAAGATTTATTTTTATTGTAAAGGCAGATTTACACAGAGGAGAGACAGGGAAGGCTCTTCTAGCCACTGGTTCACTCATCAAATGGCCACAACAGTTGGAGCGGAGCTGATTTGAAATCAAGAGCCAGAAACCTCCCCTGGGCTCCCACATGGGTGCAGGGACCCAAGGACTTAAACCATTCTCCAATACCTTCCCAGGCCACAAGCAGGGAGCTGGAAGGGAGGTAGAGTAGCTGTGACACGAACTGGCACCCACATGGTATGCTGGTGTCACAGGGTGGAGGATTTCAGTCTTGTGTTTCTAAGTGGAGCTGCCTTCGGAGGCACACGATCTGTTCTAGTCATCTTAAACTTAAGCCGTGCAAGGGTCAAAGGGCTGGGCAGCTTGGCAGAGGTAGTGTGGTTGTAGGTCTGAGTGGGGTGGACTCCAGAGCCTGTGGGCACTGCAGGGCTTGTCGGGATGTGACTCACAGAGGCTAAAACAGGAACCAGGACGGGAAACCCGAGCAGGCGGCCGACCGAGAGACTGACTTCTTATGAACTTACTAGAAAGGGAAAAATGTGAACTTTAAAACCAACCACAAGGGCTGGAACACCCCGTAGATCAGAGGAACGGAAGAGGCAGTGTAAAAATAGATCCAAATATGCACACACAGGAACCTAATACGTAACCAAAACCCTGGGTGTAATTAGTTATTTGTCTTTTAGGAAGCACAATTAGACAACTCTTTCCCCCACCTCCTTCACATCACAGAGCTGTGAAAATCTGAAAAGAAAAAAGACAGTAGAACAAGACGGGGAAACATTTCTGGTATAATAGGAATAGAACCTGGAGGGAACTTTCTTGGGGAAGCCTGGAGTGTAAATGAGAAAGCTGCTGGGTGCACCCGCTTTGGTGGCGCGGGACCCCCGGAGACAAAAAAGACCACCACAGGCTAGGACGATATTTCCAACCGAAGTCCTACACGCTGTTAGGATGAGAGAGGGAAAGACGACCGGGGAAGAAACAACGAAGTCCAAGAACGGGCAGTTCAGGACCAGATTGCCCCCCTGCCCCCAGTGCACGGCTAAGCCGAGAGAGCGGCTGCCTCTCCTGATTGAATTACCAGGCGTGCCGGTGGCTGGGCCATGGGCTCCAGGCCGGTAGCCTGCAAGGGGCATGTTTGTCTGTTGCTGTAGTCAGATGGGTGTCTGCAGCCCCTTTGGAGGAGATAATTGTCGATACGCATTTTCTGTGCTAATGAACAGATATTAAGATCCCCTCCCCCCACGCACACTCCACCTCTGATTTTACCAGTATTTGCATTGCAGATTGAGCATCCCTAAACCAAAAATCAAAACTGAAAGGCTCCCAGACCTGAAGAGTTTTTGTTTTTTTTTTTTGAGGGATTTGGAGCATTAATCCCACGAGTGGAAAATTCCACCCCTGATCTCATCTGGTGGGTGAGAAACAGCCCACAGGTGTGTGGGAAGTGGGATTAAGGCTGCCTCGAGTTCTGTGTCTGAGGCACATGGGAATTCTCTGTGTGGAAGTGGGCCTCTTCTCAAACCATCGCATTTCTAAATATCCTAAAGTCAGAAAAAAAGAGAATTTGAGCCTTTTGAAGACTTGTGGTGCCAGACATTCTGGAAAAGTCACTTAACTTGTACTTTTAATGTCAGAAGTCCCCCATCAGTTCATCCCTAGGTACATGATACTACATGTGAGCAGATGAATTTACCAGAATTTGGCAATCATCGTTGTGGGGTCTGTGAACAGCATTTGCTCCCATTCGCAGCCTAATTAATCATCTTTTCCACGTTTCGCAGTGATTTATGTGTCATATGTATTTGATTTCCTTTTTATGTACTTCAGATGCATGTCTGATTTTAGCAATTAAAACTTCCCAGCACCACAGTAATTGTTAAAAATTTAAATGCACAAATAGGAGAAAGCTGAAATTGTCATAAACATTCTGTAAGTTTGTCAGGATTGTAAACTAACTAGTGGCTCAGTCAGAGACTTGGGGTTGGAATGATGATGTTAAACATGGCACATATATAAAAACATGGAGTGTATTCATATCACTCCTCACTCATCTCTGGGAATTCTGAGCGCCATGTTCCCTACAGGAAGCGTGTCACCTGCCGGTTTAACTGGGGCAGCGTGCACGCTGGGGCATGGCCGTATGAAGGTGCTCACGTCGGAGCCATGGGGTCCTGGCTGGCTGTGGGTAGTGGCCTGGGCAGGGTGCCGTGGACTTGACCGTGGTAACCGTGCACAGCGCTGTCAGGTGTTGTGGGGAACCTGGCCTCTGACGCGAGCACACGTTTATATGACCCGATTCTCAAAAGCCTCCCGCAGCCGCCCAGGTTGGTCACAACATGAAAGCTTTTGTCCCTTCAACTCTGTTGCATGTGAAAATAACCTTTCCCTTTTTAGCCTATTGTACCCCTTCATTTTCTTAAAACTTGTGTTGGCTGTTTGAGACAGCGGTTGTGTTTTGGCAACAGCTCATGGTTTTATATGATGTATGGTCTCTCCTGGAAATGTCTGTTAATGCTCAAAACAAATTCTGATGACCTACTTTCATGAATGCAGGAAAAACCGAAATAATACTGCACATGGATTTTTGAAGAAAAAAAAAGTTGTGTCAAATATACCAGAACCTTCTGACTGGTGATGGTTCAATAAGTTTTATTCTTTTCTCTGATTTACTTGACGAAGTCACATTTATGAAGATACATATGTAGTTTATAGTTTAAAAATACAGTGAGTTGTTACTACTCATTTATCATAAATAATTGACTGCCAGCCCTTGTTGGTCATTGCTGTTCGTACTAGAAATGAGCTAAATCATGGAAGCAGATAAAATCCCTTTTCTTGGGGCACTTACATTCACGGGGAGACAGTGGCTTGGGAGTCTTTTGGACTGTGAGGCATGCAGTGCGTGAGGCAGGGAAGGGGGTGGGGAGGTGGTGGGCAGGGGGCTCTGGGGAGGGTTCTGCAGGCTAAGTGTTGCTGAAAGCGTGAGGCCTCTGCAGGGCCCTGGTGCTCCAGTGGCTCAGCGTGGGGGTGGGGGAAACCCAGGGACAGCAAGGGCAGGAGTCTCCTTTACAGCCTTAATAGAAAGCAGAGCAGAAGGGGAAAAAAAAAAGTGAGGCTGTAGCTGGAGGTAAAGCTCACGCTGAGGCTGCTTGGTTAATGGGGTGGGTTCACACTTGAACAGTACACAGTGTGTATGGAAGGAAATGACGCAGTGGTGCCGGGGAGACGGCCAGTGAGGCAGCACAGAGAGGCTGTCTGTCTGTCTGTCTGTCTGTGGGGCGCTACTTACTGCACAGCCGAGTGCAGCTTCTACATGAGGGCTGCCTCATGGCCTCCGTGCGCAGGCTTGCCTGGCAGGCGCTGCATGCGTGGCACGGAGGGCACTCACTTGCAGGGCTGGGTGGCCTGTGAGTCCTTAGGCTCTGACCCATGGCCTGGGCTGTGTTCCTTCATCTCTGGGGATGAGACTGAGGCGGCTCTGAAAGAAAGGGTTTGCTGAGCAGGTTACAGACACACTGGCCAGGGAAGCACCTGGCCCCACAGGAGTTTGGTAGCTCCCCGTGGCAAGGCTGGAGGGCGGGCAGGAAGCGGAGCCGTGAGAGAACTGGGGAAAGGAAAACCCGCAGTGTAGACATTGAATGACAGTCAGTCGCTGTATGGGGTGAGAGAACGTGGGGTTGGGCGTCTGGAGCTAGGATGACCGTCCAGCAGGTCAGGGACTTGTGCATTCTGGGTTGGGTAAGGCTGGTCATCCAGCACGTTCTGTGTGCTCAGGGATTGATGGTCCCTGGCTGCAGGGAGGGAGGTGGTGCCCCTGGGGTTTTGAGTCAAGGTCTCAGGGCCTTTAGGAATGTGGAGTGGGCTTGTTGGTTTCTGGCCTGCAGCTGTTAACTGATTAACTTCCGTTATCTCGGCCCCACTCCACTCTCTGACACTTGTCTTTCAAGTTAGGACGGCTGATTTCTTTCTTTCTTTCTTTCTTTCTTTCTTTCTTTCTTTCTTTCTTTCTTTCTTTCTTTCTTTCCTTCCTTCCTTCCTTCCTTCCTTCCTTCCTTCCTTCCTTCCTTCCTTCCTTCCTTTCTTTCCTTCCTTCCTTCCTTCCTTCCTTCCTTCCTTCCTTCCTTCCTTCCTTTTTTGGTTCCCCCTTTTTATCTAGAGCTAGGATACGAAAGCTCTAGGGTGCATCCCATGTGGCTGGGAAGGCTTCTCCTGGGAGGCCACTTCCATGGAGAAGGGAAAACTGCTTGTTGGTGATGGACAGACTGTCTTTTTAGCCAATTGGGGATGACAAGATGGTGGTAGAAAGGGAGGGAGGGAGAGAGAGAAGACATGACGTGCAGCCAGGACCACATTGTTGCAGTTGCACGTTCATGATATGGCCGCCCTGTCTCTGGGTTGGTTAGAAGTCTGAGCTGGTTCATCAGCACAGTGGCGCTGGGAAGTACTTCCCAGTCAGTGCTGGTCCTTTTCGCCGGAGTGGGCCGTTCTGCGTCTCGTCTCTTCACCAAAACCACCTTCTTTTGGCACCAGTAGGCAAACCAGAATTTTCCTGGAAGACAGAACACAGTCAATTGAAGGAACACTTGCAAATGATTTCTCCTTTAGGGCTGTTACATTTTTGCATTTGGGCCAATCTATAGGGTTGGAGGAGGCCTGGGAAATAGTCCTGTGGTTGTTCACTTAGCCACACTCCAAACCAAGGGCCAAATTAGTAGGTTGAGTCCCTGAGAAGCTTAAAAATTTGGCCAGTCTATGAGCTGCATCCAGTGCCGTGCTTCTCCTAAGCACACGAACCTGGGAGTCACAGGGTGGAAATCGGGGAACCCTGGGTTACAGGAGCGTTTAACCTTAAGTTCTCGTTGGAATCAGTGGAAGTCTTTGTGAAGAATTTGGAAGTGTTTTTGCTTTATCCGTTAATTCTGCTTTAGAACATGGGGTGTAAGTTTTGTGTGTTGGGGTTGGCCAGTTCCATTTTCTGACCTGGCTGCTTCTTAACCTGTTTCCTATCAGGCTGGGCTGGACCCTGACCTGGGGCAGCAGGCGCCTGTTTGCTTCCTGGGGCTGTGTCACCAGCAGCTGCGGTGGTCACTGTTTCTTGCCAAGAGTGAAGGTTTCAGAAGAAGGCACTTAGCTTAGCATGGCAAATCTCACGGGGCCCGCTGTGGACCCTGCCCTTGCCGTGGAGGGGGCTGTGTCCCTTCGCCTTCAGATGCCACTTCTGTTGCCCAAGCATGAATCAAAGCTCTGAAGCCAAGGGTTCTCTGAAATAAAAGGATTTCTTGAGCCAATACAGACACGGGCCAGGAAAGGAGCCACTCTTGGGACAAGTTCCCCTACTTGCAGCAGCCAGGGTGCTTAGCAACTGGAAGTCTAGATGGAGCTATGAGCCAAGAACATTTTATGACAAAATTCAGGAGAGGAAAGTACGAATGGTTGTAGATAGGAGGGGCAGGAGGACTTGGAGCCGGGAGGGTTTAGGACAGAGAGCTGTCCATCACGCACTTGCTTCTGAGTGCGTGAGACTGAGGGCTGAGTGGTAAGCAGGCGACAGTACCTGTGACCCCAGCGTACCAGCAGTCTACACAGAAAATGCCTGTCATGAGAAATCCGCACGTGGATCCCAATTCAGTTTGCCCTGAAACAAACTTCCTTACTTGTCCCAGCGTGTCTGGGTTAGGTTCTGGGTAAAGCAGCCTGAGTTCTTCCCAAGTCAAAGCAGCTTCATGCAGCAGCGTGGCCGTGAGAAGAGTGAAGTCACGGAAACCTCACAAAACATTTATGGGGACAGTGCCCCAGAAGAAGCAGGTTACCCAGGGATAGCGTACTTTAAGAAGGGATGTGGTGGTGCCAAGACAGCCACCTTGTCCCGCAAGGGAGAAGTTGACATTGTCCACCCCCTCATTGGACAGGACTAATGGCAAGCATCAGAGGTCGTAACCCATCTTGCAGATGCTGCAGTGGGCGCATCTGACCCAATCCCGGTGGAGGAATGAAGGTGGAGCAGAGTCCCTGCTCAGCCGCTGCTGAGACTGCAGGCAGGGGCAGGGCTCCCAGGGGCTACCGCCCGGTGGTTGCAAGAGCCTGCAGGTTTCTCCAGAAAGGAACAGGAGATGGAACTGGGACTTTGCAGGAAGATGGCAGTAAGCCATGCCTCTTGGGGAGGTGGGGCAGGGGTCACTCAAGGGAAGCAGAGCAGAGGGAGAGGCATTCTGCAGGGCATGCTATGGAGGGACAAACCCTTGCGTATTAGGAGAGTGTTTCGAGAAGGCCAGACAAGGCTTCGCCAGGACTCTGCCCACGACAGCACTGTTCTCATCCAGCAAGACTGTCCGGCCAGAGTCTTAACGGAAATCATGCGGTGTCCACCCTGCGGCCTGATGGCTCTCCTGACATTTTTGGTTCTTCTAATCTAAATCCTTTAAAGAAAGGATGCCCATTTTTCTCCAGCAAATCATGATTAAAAAAAAAAAAAACTTGCCATGCTTTATGTTCCTAAAATTCTCAGTTCTTCATGGAGGGACCAGTCAATATCATGATGTACAAGAGCAACTTGGACTTGAGGGAGTGTATACCAAGAAATAAGCCAGCATTTGCCTTTAATGTCTTTCCACGAACTTTTTAGAGCTCCATGGATGTTCCTGTGCGTGGGACATCTGTTCAGTTTAGTCTCGGCTGTGACCTCTTTTGGTTCCCTGGTGCCTAAGACATCCCCATCTCCCCATTATCTGTGGTTTGGAGCAATGTCCATGACGTTGGGACCCGCTGGCAGGGGAAGCGACCTGGAGTTCCAGCTGAGAGACAGTGAGGGTGGACCCGGGTAATCCTGTGACCTGGGCGTGGTGTGGGGAGGCCTGGGCAGCAGGGTTCAGGAGGCGTGGCGGCCTGAGGCCTGCCATCGAGGCTCGGCCCTGGCGAGTGCAGCCTGCAGCGCTGGGAGGCACAGCGTGGTGTTCTCAGCGCTGTGGCCTGGCGCGCTGCGATCGGGCTCGCCGAGCTGGCGGGCCTGGCGAGCCCGGAGTAACGGGAGGCGGGCCTGACGGGCCTGGCGAGCTCGGCCTGGCCCGGAGCCCTTGGAGGCGCGGCTGGTGGGCCTGGCGAGCTCTGAGGCACGGTTGGCTGTCCTGGAACTCCGAGTGAGCATGACCTGGCTTGGGGTGCTTAAGGTTCTTGGGTGTACAGCTGCGCGGCTGGTGGGCCTGGGGATCCTGGGGATCTTGGCCATACAAAATCGCGTCCAGCGGGCTGGAGCGCTCCGAGGCGGGGCATTCCGGCCATTCTAGCTCGCGCGGGCCCGGAGACCGCGGCCGGGCAGGGTCTGCAATGTTCTGAGGCCCCGCTGGCAGGTGGCGATGCCGGCGAGCGTGCAGCGCTGGCAGGCGCGGCTGGCTTGGACCATGGAGGCGTGGCCTGGAGGTCAGCGTGGCAGGTGCGCCTGGCGCGTCCAGAGCGCCGCCTGGTGAGTGCGGCCGGTGCAACCGGGAGCCGAGCGATGCGGCCGGCCAGCGGGTCGGCTGGGCGGTCTTAGCAGGTGTGGTCAGCCGAGAGCCCACTGCTGGGGTCCGCAGCGGTGGTGGCGCGGCTGGCTGTCTGGCCTGGTGATCCTAGGAGTGACTCCTGTCGACTCCTCTTGTGGGGCCTGGCACGCACCAAGGAGCGAGTGGTGGGGCTTGGTGGTCCCAGCAAGCACAAGTCAGGTCGGCACGTGGGGTCTGGAGTACACAGACAGCAGTCCAATGTTCGGTCGGGCGGTTCCGGCAAGCCTGGTTTGACGAGCTCGGCCGAGCCCGGTGAAGCTCGATGGGCGAGCCCAGCCGAACCCGCCAGTGAACGGTCCCAGCGGGCCCGGCTTGGCGAGCCTGGCGAGCTCGGCCGAACCCGGCCGGCGGGCATGGCGCACTGCCGGCCCGGGAGCGCCCTCTGGCGGGTCCGCCCGGTGGCGCCCGCGCTGGCAGCCAGGGCCCGCCTCCCGGCCGGAAGCGCTTGCCGCACAGCCGCCCTGGCCGCTCCGGGAGCCCGGCAGCGCGGCAGCCCGGCAGCGCGGCAGTCCGTCCGAGTCCACCACGGTCTGCCCTAGTCCGCGGCAGTCCGCCCGAGTCCGGCAGTCTGCCCGAGTCCACCTCAGCCCGCCTGAGTCCGCGGCAGTCCGGCAGTTCAGTGGCCCGAGCCCGGCAGTCCGTCTGAGTCCGCGGCAGTCCACCCTGTTCCACCGCAGCCCGGCAGTCCGCACGAGTCCCGCATTCCGGCAGCCCGAGCCTCAGTCCACCCCAGTCCGGCAGCCCGCCCGAGCCTGGCAGCCTGAGCCCGGCAGTCCGGCAGCCCGCCCGAGTCCGGCAGCCCGAGTCCGCAGTCCCGTGGTCCGCCCGAGTCCGGCAGCCCGAGCCTCAGTCCACCCCAGTCCGGCAGCCCGCCCGAGCCTGGCAGCCTGAGCCCGGCAGTCCGGCAGCCCGCCCGAGTCCGGCAGCCCGAGTCCGCAGTCCCGTGGTCCGCCCGAGCCCGGCAGCCCGAGCCCGGCAGTCCCGTGGTCCGCCCGAGCCCGGCAGCCCGAGCCCGGCAGTTCCGCAGGCCGCCCGAGTCCACGGCCGCGGCAGGCCGAGGAGGCGCAGGAAGCGGCCGAGGGAGTGGGGCGTGTTGCCGAGAGTGAGCAGAGCCTCCGAGTGCCTTCCGCTGGAGTCCTGCGGACCCTCGGATACCGATCCCACAGACCTTCCGGGTCTCGGGTGCGGGGCTGAAAGGGGCTCCCCTCGGAGAGCCGGAGTTGTGTGGGGCGGGGGCTGCGCGACCTCGGCCCTCGGGAGGCGCCGACACGCCCACGGTGGGCCGGGCCTGGAGGAGCTGTCCTCGGCTGGACTGCGCACCAGATCCTGGAGGACCAGATGCTGGAGCGCCGGGCCCCCAGCCCACGCCCCGGCACGCCCACAGTGGGCCGGGCCTAGGGGAACTGTCCTGGGTCCTGGAGCGCCACGTCCGCCCCAGGCCCCACCCCCGACACGCCCACCGTGGGCCGGGCCTAGGGGAACTGTCCTGGGTCCTGGAGCGCCACGTCCGCCCCAGGCCCCACCCCCGACACGCCCACCGTGGGCCGGGCCTAGGGGAACTGTCCTGGGTCTTGGAGCGCCGTGTCCGCCCCAGACCACACCCCCGACACGCCTACGGTGGGCCGGGCCTAGGGGAACTGTCCTGGGTCCTGGAGCGCCACGTCCGCCCCCAGGCCACGCCCCGGCACGCCCACGGTGGGCCGGGCCTAGGGGAACTGTCCTGGGTCCTGGAACTGTGGGCGGAGTTGTGGGCGGAGCTGCGGGAGGGGTTGTGGGTGGAGCTGCAGGTGGAGCTGCGGGCGGGGCTATGGGCGGAACTGCAGGTGGAGCTTGGGCGGGGCTGCAGGCGGGGTTGTGGGCGGAGCTGCGGGCGGGGCTGTGGGTGGGCAGATGGGCAGAACTGATAAAGTGAGATTTTGGCCGAGCCCGGTGAATGAGAAATAAGTTGGAAAAGACCTGGAGTTTCTTGGGCGGAAAAAGGATGATTCCGGCAGACCTTTGCGGGCGCGCGGAGGAAGAACCGCTGTGCCATGAGCCTGAGCTGCACCCGGACCTCAGGTGTGTGTGTGTGTGTGTGTGTGTGTGTGTGTGATCTGACCAGGTCCCTTCCTGGATTCCCGAGGACGCCGCTTCTTTCCTTATTTGATACAGTGAACTGTGTCATCAATAGCACCTTGCCTGTTTCCTCAGTCATTCTCACTGTGTCTGCTGAAATTAATCATGAGCCCCTGTGTGTTGTGGTTCAGATTGCTGGCTCTAATTTCAGGAAAACTGTGTATATCATTTGCATAATGCAAGGCACACATGCTGTTCCTCACTTTCCAGCACCCACGTGTTAAGGTAGCATCAAACTACTGAAAACCAGCTGTTTCTGTCTGCTGTGGTTTATGCTCCTGCGAGCTGCCCACCGCTCGCTCTGTTGGCGAGCCAGACTGGTGCCATTGGGAGGAACACCCAGTCCTCCTCATGTCTTCAGTTATGGAGGGTGTACCTCGTGTCCCTGCACACATTCCTGAGAGTGGAATAACTAGGTCATAGGGACAGGGATGCCAGATTCCAGGACACAGCGTCATGGTGACTGAAATAGCGGCTGGTCCAGCATGCTGTTGGGCCAGCAGCACGGGCGTGTTCCAGCCCATCTCACCTTTAGCACCCGCTGCTAGTCTTTGCCAGTGAGTGGCTGGGGGGGATGCCACCGTGGGCTTGGAGCTGTAGCGATGGGGAATGTACCTTCACATATGTATTCATGTAGGGCCTTTTCTGCTTCTTTAGTTGGTACCTTGTCCAGTTTCATGTTAGGTTATCTGTTGGGTGTGACCCATTTTCTCCATCAGTATCTCTCTTTCCCTCTCTGTCTTCTTTCCTTTTCTTCCTCCTCTTCTCTCTCTGCTCCCTCCCTCCATCTCAGAATTTCTTCTTTATCTTTGATGTGAAAACTCAACATAAGTGATCAGGTATGGGCTTTTTAAAATAACTTTTTAAAAATTAATTTTTATTGAAAAGGCAGATCAGATTTATGGGGAGGAGAGACAAAGATCTTCTATTGCTAGTTTTCTCTCCAGGTGGCCGCAATGGTCGGAGCTGAAGCTAGGAACTTTTTCCTGGTCTCCCATGCAAGTACAGGGTCCCAAGACCCTGGGCCATCCTTTACTGCTTTCCCAGGCCACAAGCTGGGAGCTGGATGGGAAGTGGAGCTGCCAGGACATGAACTGGTGCCCATGTGGGATCCTGGCACTTGCAGGGGGAGGGTTAGCCACTGAGCTGGGTCCATGGTGTGGGTTTTCCTTTTCTCTCCTCCATGGCATGCTGTGTCTCTTGATTATTTGTTATTTCCTGGCATTACAGGCAAGATTGTCCTTATTTGTTTGTGACTGGAGATCTTCTTGGTGATGATTCTTTCCCAGTTCTGTTTATCTCCCACTTTATAACTTTTTTCTTTAAACTAGTTTTTGATAAATATAAGCCTCTTTAAGCTGGCAAGATTAATTTTGTCAATATTTTGTATTTTTTTTTTTTATATGAGAGTCAAAGAAGGAGAGAGACATAGAGAGAGGCTGAGATCTCGTGTCTGCTGGATTATTTCCTAAGCTCCTGTTCTAGCTGGGCTGGAGCTCGGGGCCAGGGCCTGTGTCGGTGCCTGGAGCCCGGCTCCTCCAGCTTCTCCGGGAGCTGGGGCCAGGCACTGCTCACAGGTACTCTGTCACTGTGCCCTGTGCCTACTCCCAGATCCATGTTGGTGAGTCTTAGGAAGTCTCTCTTCTTAGGCTAGTCTCTAAGAGATGTTTTCTACCAAGGTTGCCAATTTGGTTTTAACATTCATGCCTGTAGTCCAGTTATAGTTGATTATTTATTTGCAAGGCCAGGAGATAGAGAGAGAGAACGAGAGAGTTAGAGTGGGATATCTTCCATCTGCAAAATGGCTGCATTTCATACAAAATGGCTGCAGCAGCTGCTGTTGGGCCAGGCCACAGACGACGGCAGAGGCCACTTACTTCAGTCGATGTGTACTGCCTCTCCAACACATGAACAAGGAGTTGGGTCAGAAGTAGAGTGGCCAGGACTTGCACGGGAGCTGTGGGAGGCACTCAGATATGGGATACAGGCGTCCCAGGCGGCAGCTTAACATGTTGTGCTTCAGCATTTGTCCCTGCAGTGGATTTTGTATACAGTGGTAGCTAGGGTTGCAATTTTATGTTTTCTTAGAAATAACTGGGTTTCCTTTCCAGTTTCATTTCTCCAACAGTTTTTTCTCCACTGATCTGACATTGTGGTCCAATCAAACATTTCATGCATATGAAAAATCTTCAGAGATAGTTCATGGGAAAAATGCATGTTCCCTTTTGTTTTCATTTTCCTGAACCTTTTCAAGTCCTCCATCCACATGGCTCAGTGCTTTCTCTCCTGTACTGCTGGTTTCTGTTTTAGATTGTTTATACCAATCCCTGACATTGATTTTGTGTAAAACCTTAATTTTGTATTATTATGCTAACGAGACATTAGACATCAGTATTGTCATACTAATGAGTTGACCTGTATTTTGTGGCATGCTTGGTGGGAAGTGTTGAGGAACGGGGAAGGAGGCAGAGTGGAGGGAAGCCTGGAGTGTTTCGTTGGGAGTGTAGCTGGGAGGTGAGGGTGGCTTCAGTGCTAATAAGGGTAGAGAAATGTGAGCAAATTTGAAATGGAGGCACGAGCAGTAGCACTTCTGATGTGTTCGCCTGTGGTAGCTGAGGGAACAGGGCTTGTGTGTGTGTGTGAGTGTGAGTGCTTGAGCAGCTGGTGAGGTGCATGGAGGTGCTGTCCTGCGGTTGGCAGATAGATCATTACGCTCTAGTACATTCACCGAACCCTGGTCGTGTCTCTGCGGTGTGTCACCTGGAGCTGTTCTCGCTCCTCTCCACACAGGCGACTTTGTCCTGCGCAGTGCGAGCAGGTCCCTGCTGGAGTTCAACACCACGGTGAGCTGCGGGCCCCCGAGCCGAGGCCACCGCGTCCAGAGCAGCATCTCCTTCCGCTGTGGGAAGACCCTGGTAAGTCCCCAGGCGCTTTTGGAATGTCTTATGTCGAAAGTGGTTGCCACTGGTTTGGTCCTGTTGTCCAGGTAATCCAAAAAGAAGAAAAGTGGGCAGAATTAAATAACAATTTACATTCACCACCCAGAGCAAAATCCGCATACGAAATTGCAGCTTTTCAGTGAAACTTGAACCGCATCCTGTGTGAGCATACGATTTGGTCATTAATCAGTATGTGAAATGCAAAGCATTGTGGGATGTTTATGTCACAGGCATGATGCATTTTTTCCTTCTAAAACCTCTCCTCCCAGCATCTCATTTGGAAGGAGTTTAGAAGAATGTGCTTGCAAAAGCGATTTTTTTCCCTCTTTCTTTACATTAAGCTGGAGAGACCTGCGTCTGTTCAGGGAGTCGGAAATCCCTGGCCCGTGGGTAATGGGGTTTCCAACTGTTTTGGGTTAAAAGGAGCATCTTATGTGTAAAGCGAGGTATTTTTTCTTTTTTTTTCTTTTTTTTTTATTCATTGATTACATTGTATTATGTGATACAGTTTCGTTGGAATTGGGATTCACCCCCACTCCTCCCCCTCCCTCCCCCCATGTGGAATATTCCACCTTGTTGCATATCCACTGATCAAGTACAGTTGAGATTCCTTCTTTGCAAGCATAAACTAAACATAGAGTCCAACATCTTATAGTCCAATCTATTTCCTCAGCTTCCTGGGGAGACCCTGTCCAGTCCGAGGGCAGAACCATCAGATTATCAACCCGATCAATTAAAGGCTCCAACATACCCTCAGCAACAATTAACTTCGTTGTGTAACTAATAGTTATAGTATTGAGTAACCAGTATGTTAAAAACAATTGAGGTATTTGTTCTTATCTGGATATGTGAAACTGGTTGGCTTTAATGTTTAGTGTTTTAGAAAGGAAGTCGTAGTAAACATTTTCTAGCTTTTAGGAAGAGCAATTGGTATAAAAGTCTTAACAAATGTTCTTGAGTGAGAAGCCCAGTGTTTAGAAAAGTTGGGACAAACTAAGCTCCACGGCTCCTGTGTTGTCTGTGTCCCACCACCTTCCTGTCTGTTGCAAAGCCCTGCAGGCACAGGTGACCTCCCAGGACAGCAGCTCAGAAGCTCATAGAGCAGCAGATGGGATCCATGGCTGGATCTTCCATCACTTCCAAATCCACCCTGGCCTTGCAGAGGGCTGAGGGGGTGCCTGGGCCTTGTGGATGTCAGGGTGTGAAGTGTATCCTGGCAAGCTGGGGCTGAGGAGGAACCAGAATCCCCGTGCACCGAGATCACCTGGGGGTCCCTGCCTCCTGCAATCCTAGAGTGCAATGTGAAGCAGGAGAGGAAGAAGTGAGCCAGAAAGAGCGTTAGGGTGCAGCATGGTGCTCAGGGAGCCTGGTTGTGGACCCACATGCTGCCCTTTGACAAGGAGATAACTTTTGCTGTCTGCTCCACATGTACAAGCTCGGTGTGCGCAGCAGTCTGCTCATGTGCTCTGTTAGGCGACGTGGCCTCAGACGGGCAGTGGTTCCCAAATACGCCTTCAGCAGAACTAATATTCTTTGCCTTGCTATAGTTCCTTACATTTTAAAAGAAGTCTTGTTTATTTGTAAACCACAAAGTAGTAAAATGAAAACCTTATGGATTGTTGCATACTCAAGGTGAGAGTCAAATTTTAAACAAACCTGTAACATTTTATCTGAATGGTGAACAAAAAGCCAGCACGCTGGGCTTGGGAGTGCATGCAACGTGGCAGATTGTGTCGCAGAAGGAGCTCATTGCTGTTTCAATTTCCTTTATGAGTTCTGAGCTCACCCTGTGAGAATCAGAGGCCCCCTCCCCCTGATCTGCGTGAGGGAGCCAAGAGGTTAATCTGTACTGTGCTGGGAGTCCCCCAGGAGAGCTCTATGGTTGGCCAGTTTGGAGTCAGTCTTGGCCGCGGGCTGCCGGGAGGCCCCTCCAGGGTGGGGGTCTGTGGGACGTCCGGGCCTGGCCAGATGCAGACAGGGCTCCTCCCGGGGCCCCTCTCAGGAAGCGTGAGGTCACGTTTTCTGGCTTTGATATCTGCTGGCGTTTGGTGAAGAGAACATTTGGAGTTTGAGAGTGGAACGGCTCTGCGCATTACTTCCCATGAGTTCACTGCTCACAGAGGGACAGTTCTGGAGCAGCTACACTAAAATTCCAGCCCGATGTCATGAAGCCTTTGTCTCAGAACTTAGGGGTTTGGGAACCTCTCCGTGACCCCTTTGGAAACAGTTGTGTCCCAGCTGGCTGTTCCTCCAGTCCCTGTTCTTGCTCTCACAAAGAAACTATGTGACCTATGTGTGTGATACTGACTTTTCTTCTTCTTCTTCTCTTTTTTTAATAAATAGGGATCTCCTGAATTTGTAACGGCCACAGGGTGTGTGCATTACTTTGAGTGGAAGACCACGGCAGCCTGCAAGAAAGCCACGTTCAAAGCCCTCAAGGAGGTAAAGGGGAAGTCCCCGGACTGTGTCTTCCTGTAGTACATGCAAGCAGCTGTTCAGATTTGAAATACTGGGTCCAGCCTGTTGGGGTGAAAAATCCGTTTTGGTTTTCAGATTCCATTTGAGCAGAGTTGCCATGTGGTTTGTTGAAACTCTTCTGGGTGGCTCTTATTTTTGGGTCAGGGCATCTGAAATATCCTAGGGTGTGATTCGGTGGCCCAGATTGGAAACAAAGTGGCTCATCCACAGAAGGTCAGTCCACTCTGGTTTCTGATGGAAGCAGAGGTGCAGGGTGGACTGACCTTCGGATTTGCACTGTACCCGTGGCAGCTGCCTGTTCCTGACCTGGCTGTGCCACGTGGATTGCACTTCTCTGCTACGTCCCCTCTGCCTGTCTGCATGATCAGGCCCCTCTCCTTGGCCCCGGGCTGACCCCAGGATGCACTGTGAGTACAGGCCAGGTGTTCTTGGCCCTCCTCCCACGCCATTCTTGGCCAGTTCCCCTCAGAGACAAGACGGCTCTTCCTGTTGCCTCTACTCTTTCTCTTTTGTTGTTTGGACAGTGTGTCTTGGCCAAGTCCCCTTCCCCCTCAGCTGACTGTGTGCAACATCAGGTTTTGAAATACATATGTGGGGAGTCTGCAAGAATCCATGGGAAACACATAGTTCCAAAGAAGCCATGCCTGAGTTCCAAAAAGATTTTGCACCAAAATAAACTCATCTATTAATTCTGGTTTTCCAGCAGTTTTCTCAGAGTGCTCCTTCCACATTGCGGGGTGACCAAATCCAGCTAATTGGAACATCAGCTTTCTTTGTGGTGCAGATGCACTTGAAATGCCCTTTGCTACCTGATTGTCAAGATCAGTCTGCACAGGGTGTGGGAGGGACCTTGGCGACTGAGCAAACTGCCCCTCACCGGCCTGGCTGCCTGGGGTCGGCTGCAGAGCCCGGCTCACCTACCACTGCTTCTCCTGCCATACAGATCCTACAGGCCTCTTCCTGTTCAGATGATTGTTGGTCTCACTTCCCTCCTTTAGTTTCTGCTCTGAAGAATTGCAGACTGTCAGGCTATAGGGCTACCAAGGGAGAAGTGAACAGTAAGTTTCACTGGTGGATTGATTCCACATGGGCAGAAATTCTGTCTACTTATTATTTATTTGCTTTGTATTTGACTGACTTGCAGACAGACAGACAGATGCACACACATAGAGAAAGAGAGAGAAAGAGAGATCTTCTGTTCACTGATTCACCCACCGAAATGTCTGCAAGAGCCTGTGTTGAGCTGGAGCTGAAACTGGGAGCTGGGGACTCAGTCCGGACCCCGTGAGTCGTATGGGCTATTGCTGCTGTTTCCGGGGCTGCAGCAGCAGGGAGTTGGAGCCAGGAACCGACGCCGGGGCTGACGTGGACATCTCAATGGCCATCTTAACCTCGAGGCTAAATACTTTCCCCAGATGTTTTTTTTAAAAAGTGATAAATGATAAGCTAGAACAGAGTCTCCTATGTGGCCATCCATAGAAGAAAAAGGCTAATGGGGGCTGTGGAAAGCTGTGTTGCTGCTCTCTCCCGGAAAGGGGCTTTGTGGAAACAGCTGAAAAGGGAAAGAGTTGGGGCTGTTCTCTGAGCAGGTGGGTCACACTAAAGTTTCACTGAGGTCTGATCAGCAGGAGCAAGTGTTCAGTGCAGCTGTCAGGCACCACTCGGGATGCCCAGCCACCGTCCTGCAGTGCTCAGTTCAAGTCCTGGCCATGCCTCTAGTTCCGATCCCTGCCACTGCTCGCCTGGGAAGGCAGCCATAATGGCCCCCACCTGGAGAGCTCGGGCTGTGACCCTGCTTTCAGTGTGACCAGCTCCAGTCATTGTAGGCATTCAGGGCATGAGCCAATGGATGTACTCTCTCTTTCCTGTCTGTGTCTGTGCCTTTCAGATAAAGTGAAAAAAAGAAAAAGAAGTCACATTGTTCATGACATACTGTTAGTGGGAAGGAAAAGCATCTGAGCTGCACTGGGGGCAGGTGATCATTATAGAGCACCTCATTGGCCAGCCCGAAACTGTCTGACCCTGTGCCTGTCTGTGCCCCACGTGTGGGCTTGTGGTCTCTCACCCAACAGCATGCCCATGATCTCCCGTTTGACACCTTATATCTCGCTTTGCTGGATTAAAAGTGGTGCCTTTTAATCTGCCAACCTTTCTGAATCAAGTAATGGCTGATTTTTCTTCTGTGGGCTACAAGTCAGGGAAGCCCAAGTCCACGCTAGATCCTGCCTCGGGCCTCTTGTACAGCCCTAGAGCTCAGAACAGGTTTTGGATTTTTGCAAAGTTTTATGTAAAAACACACACACAAAGAAGAATGTGTGATAGTGACTCATGTAACCCACAAAACCTAAACTGTTTTACCGAGAAAGTGTGCCGTCGGCCGTGCCAAGTAGTTCTCTGGGGTGGGAGTAGGGAGATACCGTCTGTATTTTCTCAAAACAATGACACGCAATTTTTCTTAGAAGCTGGTCCGAGAGCACATGAGAAATGTTCGCAATTTGTTCTCAATTATCGTCTCGCTCTGCGTGCCTGGCGGCTAGGGCTTTGTCCATTCAGTTTTCACTTGCTCCAGTAGATTGAGGGCCAAGCAGTCGGGGTTTCAGGCAGTTTGGTCGTGGTTCTCACCTGCTGGGAACCCTCAGGGCAGTGTGTCACCCTGTGTTCACCGCCTGCTGGGGGTGGGGGTGGGTTGATGAGGCGAGCAGAACTTAATGAAGCACAGGTTCTTTTGGCTTTAGTAGAATCTGTGGGTGCTGGGGCATGATAACTTCAGAAACGCACGGAGTGCTTTGTGCGTCTATCAAACCCTCTGAGCATTAAAAATAAAAACAGCAGAAAACTCTAGATCTGGTATAGCATCAGTTTAGGTTCTCAGTTTCCATGCCACGTTGACGTGGCTGAATTGAGAAGAAAAGCTGCACAGGCAAAGGATCCTGGTAGCTCCAGGCCAGGCGTTTTTTCGAAGCCACCCTGTTCTGCTTGTTCAGCGGATCCTGGCAGAGGTTCTCAAGACAGTGATTTCTTTAAAATGTTCTGTATGTCCAAGCCCCTTCCTGGCGTCCTCGGGAACATATAAAATGCAGAACTGGCGTGCTGGCGCTCCTTGTGGAGTTACATAAGTAAGATTAATGGACATACAAAAACACGGAGCACATAACTCAATGTGCGGTGTGTTGAAGCTGGCAGGCAGCCCTCTTCCCCGGGCTGCGAAATTCCTGGTCTTATGAATGTCTCCCTTGCTCTGCTCGCTGGAGCGGGAAGCAGGCGGGAGGGAGGGAGGGAGGGCGTCCCAGTGGCCTTGCCTGTTTTTCCGACGTGCACTCCAGTTCTGGGGAGCTCTGAGCTGGGTGTGTCTCCTCTTCTCTGGCCAGAAGACAGCCTTGAGGGTTTCAAGGTTGCCAATTGTCCTGAGCAGGGTCCCAGTGGGGGTCTCACCAGCACGAGCTCCTCCAGGGGCTATGAGAAATGGGCTGGTCTCTGAGCCCAGCTCACCCTGTGGCACCCGGTACCCCCTTTCTGTCCCTGGTTCTCTGGGTGCCAGGTAGGGAGTGAACTTGTCTCCCATCATGACCAACCTCCCGGAGCCCTAGCAGCCCCAGGTTTTTGTGTGATTTTGCTATGGGATGGATTGTAGGCTCTCAGTGTGTAGAATCAGGGGTGCCTATGGCTGCTCCTCACTTCCCAACTCAGCTCACTTGCAGGACCGCCTTCCGTTGCTGGCCTGTGGGTGTGTGGCATTAGCTCTCGGCCTTGTGTGCCAGTGCCCCCAGAGCCTGAGTGGGGAGTGGCCCAGGCTTCCTGTGTTATCTGCAGAATTCCTAGGAGAAGCTTGCCTGCCCAGCCCCAGGCGCCTTTGTTGCTGCAGGGCTCAGGGACTGGCGGCTCTCCGTGGGGTCTCTGCAGCCCAGGCTGCGGAGAAAGGTTACTGGGCTAGAGCATCCCTGCTGGCCTGATAGCATCACTTACGACAAACTTGAAAGCAGCATGTGAAGCGGTTAACTTTTTGTGACTATTACCACAGTCTGAAGATAAAATTCTAGGGAATGTGCCCAGAGGAAGTAATGAAACAAGCTACTTTGAAATGACACGAATTGTTGGGACAGTTACAGTGATGCCAGCACACTGGTTTGGAGATGAAGGGGGCTTGTCCTTGGGCTGCTTGCTCTGCATTCAGCAGACAGAACTCTTGAAACGTGAGGTGTCTTCAGCTGTAATGGCTCCTTGACATTTTTGAAATAAAAAGCCATTAGCTCCTAGAGATGAGAGAGTGGTCCTAGACGAGAAGTGAGTAGGGCTACATTAGGGGCTCCAAGGGGGAGCTCATCTCCCCACACTGAGCTGCTGTTCGGGCACTTGAGGAACCCGCACTCCAGTGGGCCAGCATGCGGCATGGGGACCTGACAACAGACAGTGGCATCTGTGCCGGGAGAGGGGACAGATGTGAACAGAGCGAGGCAGAGAGCCAGCCTTGTGGAGACTCGGGGGAGGGGAGGGAGAGGAGAGGATTCCCAGTGGTTAGAAGACACTGGAGGCCAGGCAGCCACCAGGATTTCCTTCTCTGTGGACCGGGGAAGCATTTAGAGGAGAGAGATGCAGCCTAGCTTCATTTTAAACCTCTGCCCTGTGCTTGTGGAGTCGTGGGGTAGGGTGGGTGCAAGAGCCAGGGGAGAAGGTGCAGTGCCTGGGAAATGAGCAGTGGGGGCCTTGTGTTAATGCTGAGGTGGGCAGTGGGACCGAGCAGCTTCAAGGGAGAAATCCAAGACCTGCTTGAAAAATGTCAAGGGTCAGGTGCCTTTCTGTGTGTTGAAGTAGCTATGTAAAGTAACAGTGGAACTAATACCCCCTGCCTCCTTGCCAGGGGCTGTGCCCAGGGCTTTACTTCCAGTTCCCTTCTTCCTCCCAGCAGCCCCCAGAAATGATTGCTTTTATTATTCCATCTGGGCTCATGGGGAAACTGAGGCGTGGGGTTTCAGTTTGCCCATGGCCAAAGCATGTCACAGCAGAGTTGAAAGCCCAGCTTCTTCCTGTTGTCTTTGCAAGTCTGGACCTGTGCGAAGTTGAAGTTGGAGACACACGTGGGGACTTCAGCAAAGCTTACGCAAGATGAAATTAAAAGATAACTTTTTTTTTTTTAGTTAAAAAAAAGTAAATGTGCCTACTAATGGGACTTTGAGAAGTTCCTACAAAATGTCTTTTGGACATTGGTTGCATTGGTTGCAGCTTTTTTTTTTTTTCACCAGAACAAATTTTCCTTTCATCCTATCTCCACATGCACTTTTTTGAGATGCCTTTGGGCATTTGGGAACCTGTGGCAAGTTATTTAAAGCTGAGTCCCCAAGGGGAGGAGTTTTGGGGGCGGTCCCAGGAGGCTGAGGATAGGGTGGCAGTCATTGGACAGGCAAAGACCAGGAAGGACCCCCTGGATACCCCGGCAACCCGGTGAAGCAAGGACTGCAGAGGCAGGAGTGGTCAGGAGCTCTGAAGCCTGAGGGGCTGAGGCAGAAGAGGCCCCCACTGGGAGGGTGACCTTTGCAGCAGGGAGGATGTGGCCAACCTGGCAGGCGGCTTCTATGGAGGCATGGGCCGGGGCTGGGGAGCAGGGGTGGCTGGAGGTGCAGACACAGGCTGCGTGCTGTGGGGAGTGTTTGTAAGGGGAAGATGTTACAGGTGAGGGTGTCAAGGGTGGTGGGGGCCAAGAGGGAGGCAGTGCCCCTGCAGGTGAGCAGGACGCTGGAGAGTTGCGGAGTGGAGGCGTGTGTCCGTTGTGCTTTGTGCTGCCTGCCCCGAGGGATGAGGACCAGTGCTCGGTGGGAGGGAAGATGCGTGCTGAAGGCTCTCTCACCCTCCTGTCTTCCAGGTCCCCTGCTACGTGTTTGACAGGGAGTTACGGAAACACGACCTAAATCCACTTATCAGGCTGAGCGGCGGCTACCTGGTGGACGACTCGGACCCTGAGGCCTCCTTGTTTATCAACGTTTGCAGAGACCTAGGTCTGGCTCTGGGTGGGCATGCCAGCAAGCATTCCAAGGAGACTTGAAGGCTCTGTCCTTCCACCTGCATCCCTCCATGGGCGCTCGTTTGTCCTCCTTAGAAGCCCTGGCAGAAAGCTTCTGTCCTATGGATGTTCTCTGGGCACAACCCCAGCCCTCTGGCCTGGTACATTCTGCCTCCAGGCCTCCCCTTGGGCCCTGCAGACCCCATCAAGCTGCATGTTCTTGCTCTCCAGGCTGCTGTGTGCATGCACTGATGTCACAGGGCTCTGGTCACCAGCCAGGTGGAAGGTGGTGAGGGTAACCAAGGC